>NC_057888.1:8652500-8887500 GCF_019740435.1 Gambusia affinis
TTTCTTGGATTGAAAAATAACTACGTTGAGTTTTACTGGGGTGAGTTGGGTTGAAAGTGTGTTTCTTCGATATTGTTTATTGTTTTACTTTACTTTTGTTTCGTGTTTGGCTCTCTTTGTCCCTTTTTTGCCATTCAGTGACTCCCAGTGTGCTGCCAAGTTGATGAGAAGCAGCTCAGATGCGAGAGCATCCAGACTATGTACTTCTAAAGCAAATATGTTCAACTGACACCAAATAATCTGTGTATGAATCTAGTTTTAAACTTTAGCTTAAGGACATTTCAATAGAACATTAGGGATACATAAATTTAAAATATTTTTTTATTTTATGTAAAGCCAGAAGCACAAGTTGTCTGTAAAGATCTAGAGAACATTAAGATAATACTCAGCAGAGATTAAACTGGGCAAACAGTGCTTTCCAATTTAACATTTAGTCAAAAGATGCACATTTAACACACTTCACTGAGTGCAGTCCTTAAGGGATTTGTGTTAGCGCATTTAGAGATGAAATAAATGAATCTTCTTTGGTTAAACTCTTCTGCTTCACATGTCTAACAGAGAAATAAAAGACAAATTCAACCTTAGTGCAAGAAGTTGCCAACAGAAACAAAACAAAAAAACATATCTGTGTTCTGTAGTGACCAAAAGATAAGCAGAGTAAGTACAAGGGGTTTCAAATATTGCTTTTATTTATTAAAGGGACATATCTACCAAACACAACCTGGATCTGTGTAAAAAGAAAAAATGTCATAGTACCCCAGACCTCATGACTTATTTCAACCCTGACCACTTGGACTTAAAGAGGGGGTTTTGTGTACTTTTTTCAGAATCATAATAGCATTTTATAACTCCATCTAGTAACTATGCTTTCTTTAGTTGTTATAAAAATGCCATGCATGCGAAGCACAGCCTAAAAGGAATTTAACTTTGCAATTTGACGCCTTGAAATTGATCTCTGTCTCTTTAAGAAGTTTCTGCTCTTTCTCCGCCTTTAGCACATCGTCACCACAATACCTTCTAATTGTGTTGCTAACAACTCTTCTTAGAAGTGTTTAACTGAGAATTAGTCGCTATGATAAGCTCAACAGACTCATTATACCAGATGTTTGCTAATTGTTGCTGCTGAAGAGCTCTGCCTCTTCTGGTGGATCTGGTGGAACTGAGTGGGGAAGGGTTTGTGTTTATATACCCCCAAATTTTTGCCATGTTTTTTTGTCATGCATCTTTCAAGTATTTTTCAAGTATTCCTTAAAGGAATTATAAAAATTATATGAAAAGAATTTTGATTTGGTACAGTATCTCTCTCCCCTTTTAAGAAACAACTGACCAAATGGTAAGAGAAATGATGTTATCCAAAACCCTGCCTCTGTTGTTTCTTACTGTCAGAAAAGTGTGTTTTTTTTTTAATAGTTAATTGGTTTGAAAACAAGAAAAACACACAGACTTAATTCTTTTAGTTCAATGAAAAACTTGAGTTTTTCTGGCACCAAATAATGAAATATGGTCTTTATGTGTCAAGAGGAAGTGGCACCCATATACCGGTAATATTAAATACATTATTCTGTTGGGAACAAAGAGCAAGCATGAATTTCTACGAACCCATTTAAGGTAATGACTATTATGCGGTGTTAAGAACTTGGCTTGGATCAAGCTTAATTAGATGATCTTATTACACAATTTAAATAATGCGAATTCCACACATTTACACATTTAGAATAATGTAATTGGGAATCTAAAACTACACTTGGTTGATATTTCAGTTTTATTGTTTCATTGTGTGCATTTCCCTTCAAATCTTTTGACAGGGTTGGATGAAACTGAGCATAGTCAGAATAAATTGCATGTATCCTGTGTTCAAAGGTTTGGAGTAAAGAACATAAAAAAATAACTCCTGCTCATTTATGTAAAACTTTACTGTGGGCCTTCATCTTTAACAACACCCAGTTTTACTTAGTGAACCACAAGAAAGTGCTGCTGACACTCTGCAGAAGCCCGTCTGTAATTCCTACTGATACCTGTGCACAAAATCTGTTTCTGCTCTGTGGGAGAATACTTTAAGAGCAGAATAAATCCAAAACTAGAAACACAATTAGTCTAGTTTTCACACTCCTTGAACTTTTCAACATTTTTGTTGAATTTAAATTTGGTTTTCAAGCACTCACAGCATACAAACATATAGTATAAATCCTTATTTAATTTTCCCTTAATGCTTAATATTATTAAATGTTACCAAGGATGCATTTTAAGCTAATTTATTTATTTTTTTATGAAGATTTATTTAGTACTGGATGGAGGGATGGTCAGCCCTGATTATTCTTTCTGCTGACCTAACTGTTTATTGCAGTCTGGCCCTGTAGTAGTGGTTTTACTGGAAAAGAAAAAGATAGTGGACGGTTATTTTTTAGACAATCAGTTAAAGTCAAGCTCCAATACATAGAAATTTCTGTTTGCAAAGAGAACAAGAGCAAAAAAGTTCAAAGGGTTTGAGTACATTTGCAAGGCATGTAAGATTACCACTGAAAATGTTTCCCGCTCAGTTGTGCAGGTGGCATGAATGCAGCACTGTGGACGACCACGTCATATCAAATGACCCTGTTATTAAATGTAAATAAGTGCCAACTAATATAGGCTACAGAAATAAGATGATTCACAGAGTTTCTCTTCTGTGCCAGTCTTTGAATCCGTCAGATCACAAAGAAGAAGCGGGAACGGTGCTCAGAAAAACCCAACACCTTTGTGTGGCGGAGTAAATTGATCACAGTTGAAAAAGCTCGTGTCATCCCCGACTTGGAGCCACAGAGAACTTTATTGTTGCATTGTGAATATATGAATGCAAATGCATGGCTTTCTCCAGAGTTCGCCTCAGACCCTGGATGCATCAGCGCCGACCAGAAACGTGCCCGGTCTAGCATCTGAGCCCAAATGTACGAGAATCACCGAGGGTCAAATTCAAAATGTGGTGCCACACCGAAACCCTGAGACACCGTTTAACCGCACAGACATAATTAATGCTTTATTCCTTCTCAGCTGCCTTCACAAGCTGTAGATGCAGGGAAGATGACCTGAGACAGGGAAACCACATGTGAAGAGGCAGCATGGAAGTGAGGTATCATGTTTACTTTCATAAATATGGCAATCCCCCTTTATCCCCCCTCTGCCCTTCTTATAGCTGTTTTTTACCTAGCAATTAAATCCAGTTAGAGATAACTCTCAGCTGCATCTCTGTCTTCACAGGAGTCTCAGCCTCCAGCTCGGACTGATAATAACTATGGTCGGGCTCTGTTTCAGCCATTCATTTGATAAAGTGCTTTTCACCTTGCAGCTTTCATTATCCACACACCAGACAGCGCCTGCATGTGGATGAGTAAGTTTATTTGCTTGGCTTCGAGTAGGCTGATTAAACAAGTGTCATGTCATTATTCTTTAATCAATTTTTCAATTATGATTAAGGAGCTATATTGCTGTAATGGAAGGTGAACTCTATAACAGAGCGGCAAAGTGATTAGACACCACTGGAACTGGTCCAGCAACAGGAGGGGGAAGAAGGGAAAAAAAAATGCAGACAGCCTATTTTTTTCTTGAGTGAGATTGATCTTGTTGACGGAAATGGCCTTGGTTCATAACGGACCATGTCTGCTAGCAACAGCTTATCTGGTCCAGTGGAGTGTCTGTCTACACATCTTTTGGAAGGTTCTTTAAAGAAGGTGAGTAAAGAAGTCACTGTTAGAAAAGAGGTAGAAAAAAAGATGCATATTGTGATGAACTGCCTTGACATTGCAAGGCAGCTTTCATGGCACCTAAACATGTTACTCCAAGGGTAGATTTTCAGACAGTCTCCATGCACACACATCAAGGAATTCATTTTCTTTCCTTTACGTTGAAAACATATATTGCATTCTGCAATTACGAATTATGTAACGCAAACATTTTTATTTTGCAAAGTATCTTTTCAAATAAGTAAAATTTCTTGGCCCTTAAAAAAAGGAAAGAAAAACACTAAGTAGGGATGATGCACCAATCGTAAATGTTTGGCCCCAATGCCAATCTGAGGCCTTAAAGAACAGCTATTTCCCTAATACCAACTCCAGAGCCAATTCCTTATCATAATTAGAGCCATATTTTAGTGTGTAATTGTGCCATCTCTCTCCAACAACACTTTGGATCAGACAGTAGCATCAAGTCCTTTTTCTCTGGTTGCTAACAGATATTTTATCCCAACCAGAAATTCTGCCAAAAGACTCAGTATAATGATTGAACTCCAAGTTAACTCTGTTAAGAAAATGTGTGTTACCTCAAATACACAGGCTGTACCTTCACATTTCATCTAAACTGACTCTATACATAAAGCTACAGTCTTCAATAAACCCATATTTTGCTAAGGAAAGTCCTCTGGAGCAGTTTCCTGAAATGTTAGGTTAACGCCAACATGTCTCCTCTGTGTTTCAATAATTTGGCCTGTGATATTTTACTGTTGGTCCAGTTTATTGTTTGCTGTCAAAATCTACAGAAAAAGTCCTTCCTCATCTTTGAACAATGTTAAATTTAATAACTAGAGTTCTGGCTTCAGCGCTGCAGCCACCAATACAGTCTCTATTCTGCATCGTATTTTGTGAAAAACATTTTGACTGAACATTTTCAGAGAATATACAAACACTACTCAAGATTGCAAATAGATTTTTTGTGCATTTTGCCAAGATTGGAGTAAAAGCTAAAAAATAAAATGGCTCATGAAAGAATTTAAATTCTAAATAATTAAATTTTTGATTATTAATTAAACAAGCACTTAAAACATGTGTTTTTAAGACGATAAAAATACCAGATTAATGTTAAGTATTTATAATTACTTAAATAAGCATATTTAATCACAAAGTTAATTGGTTAGTTAGTTTTTATGACAGATGATAAACCGCAATAGGCAGATATCTGCTCAGTGGAATACCTTGTTGCACATTATTCGAAACACTATTATACTCCCACACACACACACACACGCACTCATATATTCACCTCAAATGTACTTTAACCTGCTCCTCTTGAGAATTATTGCTCACTGTGCTGGCATGAGTTAGCAAATAACTGCTAGTGAGGGGAGGAGGCAGCTTATAATATGCATTGGGAATTTTAATCTTGACTTTTAATAAGCCTTTGACCTTCTTGCGTCTGTAGCCTATAATTAGAAATTCTGTCTGGGCCAGATTGACTGAATACTGTTTTAGGGCGGGTAAAACCTTGTGCGACTGCGGTCAGAGGGCCTTCTAAATCACGCAGCGGCATGAAAAATGTTTAATCTAACAAATTGGTTTCTGTTTCCCCTCTTTTTTTTCATTCTTTCATGCAGTTGGTATTCTGAATATGGGGGTGATGTCATAATCTCATCCTTTTAAGAGTGACTGTGGACCATATATTGTGAGGGAGAGGCAGAGAATCAGGACCTAATGGTCTCTCCTCCTGCAGCCAAATCTAATTTTGTCCTTATCTTTTCCAAGTTTAGCTATCTCATCGAGCTTTGTGGACTTCAACTGTTGACTTTCCTCAGTCAGTGTTTTTGCATATGTGAAATCATACATCAAACTGAGCTGCAGCTATTATTAACTCTATGCAGGTGACCCAGTTTGAACTGATGAAAACATTAGGATTTCCAATATTCTATGTAAATTAAAAATGATGAAGCGCCTCTTCTTCTTTGAGCCTTTGTCAGGCTGCACTAAATTTAGCATTTATTTACTTTATGTCCTTGCTGGCGTGTCCTTGCTAAATGAAATCGAACAGGACTGCTACCATCCAGAGGACAGCACTGCCCACCTCCTCAGGATTAAATGAATAACATGGAGATGTTTGTGCTTCAACTGGAGAAAATGAGAAAATCTAGTGACATACACGAACAATACCTTGTAAATATTTTTATGTTTGTTGAAAAGTTCATATTTTGTCAACTAACTGAATACATTCATGCACATAACGTTATTTTGTTTACTGGTCCAATTCAAAGTTTGTGCTTACCTGCGAAAGGTAAAGAACATATGTGAATTTACATGCATACATACAGCTGTAATTTAGCTAAATTTCCTGTAATTTAGCTGTAATTTCCACAAACATTTGAACTCAGAACTGGGAATTACCTCCCGCCTAAATTGAGTGCTTTCTTGTTGTAAGTTAGAATGTCTTGGTGCTAACAACTGTTAGCGACAGAAGCTGTTAGCAAACCCTTTTTTTCACATTTGTTTGTTTAAATGCTGTAGGCGCATGCTTGCAGACAAATTTTGTAGAACATTAAGTGTGCAACTAGTGTAATGAGATACATAATGGTCAAAAGTGCTAAACTTCTCTACAACTATATTCTTAGGTTGCTTTATTGTTCTTTGTGAAGCTGTTTGTTCGTTAGTGTTCTCTAACAAACCTCTGGGGCCTTCGCAGCATACCTGGATTTATACTGATTAGATTATACAGAAATTACACATTAATTTATTGGTTGCACTGGGTTTTATTTAAGGTTACCTTTTAGAATAAGAGGCGTACATGGCACAGATTTTGATTTGTAAGTAATTTTGCATCATCCTCTTTCCACTTCACTACATGTTCCTAGCTGTACTGTGACAAAGTTCAAGGGGTATAGACACTTTTGCAGGCCACTGTAATACACAGTAATCTACTCTGATCTTTTTAGTACAGGAATCTGGGCACACAAACGGGCCTGCTTGCATCCAGTCATACAGGTATTTTAGTTTGCAGGTATTCGGGCCTCTATATGGCATAGTGGTATTTGCACCTTTGCTGTTTTAGTGTGTCAGTGTTGAGCGCTGCACAGTCCTATGGATCAGTGCCTCTGTATGAGTCCCTTGGAGCAGCCTCTTGTTCCTTTAACATTCCAGGTACATCCACACCAGCTCCTTCCTGTCGCTCCCCTTGTGTGGCGCTGATTGACAAGCGTCCGCTTCTCTCAGGCGCATAATCAATCTGCTAATTGGTGTCGGAGGGTCGGCTGCTGTTGAAGCGTTCCCTGCTCTTTCTCTGGCTAATTTATCTTTGTCACCATCAGCCTCACAAGGTACGTTAGTTGAGAAAGTTCAGCCTCTGCAGAGCCCTGTCTCCCTCTCGCTCTTGCACACAGTACGCTTCTGTGCTTTGTTAATTTTTTTTTTTTTAAACTGCAATGCATCACACAAAAGAGTAAATGTTAGTCTCACACCGTTTCCATTGGTAACCACGGCTCAGTAGGTAGAGAGGGGGAGCAGGTCAGTCTCTCCGTGGAGGATAATTGGTGAAAACAATGTGCTTTATCATAATTCTCCACAGCAAATAACTCACAGAAGCAGAGAGACTTAGAGAATAATTAGAGCGAAAGCCTCTTAAAGTTGTTGATTACGTTGAATGCAATCCGATTTTGAGCAGATATTCTTAGGAAAGGTTTAAACCTGGCATATATGTGGAAAAACGCACCGCATTAAATGCATGGGGATATCTACAAAGAGCCCAACAGGAGTGTGTATGCCTGCAGAGAGCTGGCTGAGCCCTTGAAAATGCACTTCACATCTGATTTATTCACAGGTCGTTTCTACCCAGGGTGCCAATCAAGTCCTGATTATACATCACTGACTCACTGATGATGGTTCAGATGGGAGCAGTCGTGTCCGCAGGCTCGTTGAGCACACACGATGGATTGCTTCTTTAAAGCACATTAATATCTTTAAATGTGATAAGAGAAATTAATTGTCCATCTGACTCAGTTGGCTGCTACAAAGTTGGTACAGGGAGGTATTAGCAGAAGTGAAAGCAAATTCTCTTCCATGTTCCCTTGAATTGAGGATTAGGCTCCCAGTGCCCCCTGTTGGCCCCCACATCATCTGTTGATCCTCTCACACACTGATCCTCCACATTCATGAGGCAAAAGGCATAAAAATCATAATGTCTAAAATCAGGCCTTCATATAAAATGTTCAATATGATTACCTGAAAGAATAACAGGCTGTCATAGGTTATTTTTTACCATGTTTTTTGGGGTTTTATCCAGATTACTAGCTGATTCTTTTTCTTTTTCCAATCAGAAATGATGATGATGGAATCAGATGGAGGTGGGATAGACAGCATTGAGTAGATACATTTATGTTTCCATCCTGCAAATCTTATTTAAACAGTTCCTTACAAAAATACTGATACCTTTAGAACTTTTCCTTGTGTTCATTTTATTTTACTTTTTCAGTTTTACCATGTATTTAGCTCGGTCCATCACTGGTGCTCATCTTTCTGATGTTTTTGTGTCTCTTTGTTTGTGCCACTTTAATTTTGAAGATTACAAAGATATGTGTAATGAATGAGAAATAAGTAATAAATCCCTGTAGGAAACTAGGGGGCATAAAAAGAAATACACAGTTGTACAAATTAAAGCTTAGCAGCACAAGCCAGCAATATCCTAGCAAAAAAAAATGGATTTGAACGATTCTGGTGTTTTTGATATCGGCCAAAAAAACTATAATTTTCAGAAAATCTTCATGGCTTATGGGTAACGTTAGAATTTCAGCAATGTTTTCATTCTTGACACTTTTACATAAAGGTCAGATGGACAGAGTGCATGACTGGTAGTTGACCTGTCAACAGATTCTCCCACATATGCTGTGAAACTCTGCAGCTCCTCCAAAATTACACAAAACAGATGATTAAAGTATATGCACATAGACACTGTCTAGCTATTATGTGACCTTTGAAGGCAGCTGGTGGCACCAGATTTTATTTATGGGTATCATAATAAAGGTGGGCGAATACATGCCACACTTTTTAGATTTTATTATGAAAGACATTGATCTTTTCACTTCATGATTATGTGCTACTCTATGCCACATAAAATCCCAATAAAACAAATAAAAGTTTGTGGCAAATCAAAATGACTTCAAGTCCACAGACTCTTTTCATGTGAACACACTTCAGTGCTATGAATACTGCGCAGTAGAAGCAGTAGCAGAGCACAAATCCACCTCTCTTTGAGGATGTTCACTGTCTGATTGTCACTCTTTTTTTTTTTTTCAAAGCTTCAAGTGCTGCAGCCAAGACCTCTGTAAATGTCTAAAAATCACAACTTTAACAATGGTGAGATAATCAGGAGACTCTTTATTAATCTTTCAACATCCATTACCTCAGCTTTGAAATTTACTTGTCCCTTTAGTGTTAGAGATATTGCTTCTTATGGGACACATTATATGTGTGTTTGGGGAACCTTTATTATCTAGCATCCATTTTTATGTGCTATGTGATTTCATTTTTATTATGTCCTGCTGTCGTTATGGTCAGACGTGAAGTTGTAGAAGCATCATTTTTGAATGATACAACACAAAGTTGAAGAAGCATCATCTAAACATATTTGTGAACAAAATGTGCCTAAGTGTGTGTTGTGTGAAAACTAATTCCACAAAAATGTGATTATTTCTTTGAAATTTAAAGACTGATGTTTTAAAAATGAATGAATATGTGTTTTTACCCAAAAGGACACTACATTTAGTGTAAATAATTAATCCTATATATTTTTTTCTTTATATGTTAGCTTAGAAACTGCCTCCATTTGTGTCTGCTTGTTCAGTGGTTACTGAAACGCTGATAAAATCATCACACATACACTTGGAAGTGAACTTTGACCTATAGGAGAGTCTTTTTGCAGGTTACCTGAAATGGAGGTAGGAAAGAAAAAAAGGACTCAAAACAGTTGGTTTTGAGGTGCCAGCTGTACTACAACACAAAATGTCCGTCTAGTTTTAATCTTTTGTTTTTTTGTAGTAGTTTGTGACTTTACTGGGTAAAGATTTACCCTCCTAACAAACATCTGCAAGCTGACAGACTGATAATGAGTCCAGTTGGGCTGGTTAGCCCCATCATAGCTCCAGAACATGATCTAAGGTACATTTTTAGTATAATATAACAAATTATATCTAGTACTGCAGTTTGTAATTTAGTTATACATAAGTAACAAAACAAAGTCTTCTGTATTTTTGCACTTTTCAGTGTTTTTAATATTCTGCCAATATCATCTTAATATTTACTTGATTAAGATGATAGCAGCTGCAGAAACTGGTTTATATTACTGGGGGATGTGGGGGTGGATTCTTATCAAATGGAAAAACTTAAAATAGCAATTTTAATAGATTTGTAACAGTCACAGTTCTAAAATTAATCCTTATCATTCTCATCATTCTCACTGTTTGCTTTATTCTTAGCCTCATTCATTATGGAAGAATCATACTTTAACTCAGGTATTTAGGGCTGAAATTTCTGAGTGTTCCTGCTGTGTGAGTTGTGTTCTTGAAGGGGAATAAAATGCATCACAGTCTATTTCTGAATCTGTTTGCTCATCATTAATGAATTTAAACTTGCACGTGATGTATACCTGTTGCTGTAAAGGCATCTGACCACATGTCGGTCCTGAGAGGCCTCTGTCCTACGTTAGACCAGGTGAACTTCAAAAGTGCATTTAAGGACAACTCGCGTACTGGATTCTCTGTGTATGGATATAAATCCATAGTGTGCTTTTTAAAAAATTAGTAAACGACACTAAATTAATTATGACACAAAAGTGAAAGCCAAAGTAACTGATAAAACTCAATCTTTCAGTCTGAGAACTACTCTTTCATTAAAAATGTAAAATATTTTTGTATTTGTGTGTATTAATTTGATAACATGTTAAATGTAGCTTTAATTCACTATAATGCTCAGACAATAAGTTCTAATTACATTACCTGAGAATTGGGAAAAAAAAACTGTAATAAAACTTCCTAATTTATTTGTTGATACTATCATCCAACCTGTGTGTATTTTGCATGATCTTTCTGTGCATGTGAGTAATTTTTCTGTTTCCTCGCCACAATCCTAAAAACATGCTTGTGAGCCAAAAATGGCAGCTACATATTTAGATTTGATGGTGTGTCTGCATGGCTGTTCATATGTCTCGGTCACACCTTTGCCATCGACCCCTGCTTATCTGTGATCCTGAAGTGAATGGTAATTAAACTAATTAAAATGGTAATGAAATTAAAAGGTTCACAGCATATAGAGAAAATGATAAATTTATGATATTTATTCTGAACTATTGCAAAATTTTGCAAAGAGGACAGAAAAATCTTCAATTTCAAAATAATTACAAATAAAAATCGGAAAATTTGGGCAGAACTCTTCTTCACTCTTGCACCCTTAAATACAATGCAGTATTACTGTAAATATATTCTAAGAACAAATTTGCTGCCTAATAATTATATTTTCACACGAAACAATATGAAGCACCATAAACCACCTCCAGCAACCCTCAAAGCACCTTGGATGAGTCAGCCTGCTGCTCTGCTTTCTGCACTGGCCTGCTGTGTGTCACACTGCACACTGTTTCAACTGTGACCCAGACATGCAGACAGACAAACAACCTGATAGGGACCAGCGCAGCTGACACTCCTAGTAAGAGTCTGTTTTTGCACCTTTTTGTCTAGGATTTAGTCTAAACCCGAGATTTAGACTAAATCTCAGATTTGCCAAGCTTTTGCAGTGATAAAACTTTTAGCACCTCTTTGACTCTCCACGTCTGCCTGTTCAAACGGTAACATCTCACTCAGTGCCTCCGTATTTAAGGAAAAATACTTTGAGGATAGTAAATTTGATACATTTTTGAGTGCTGAGCTCCAGTCTGGTTGGCAGCCTGGACAATGTAGCGAGTGGGTGAGTTTTTGCACACCAGCTTGTCAGTTTTCAGGGAGCTTCGCAAGTAGAGAATTTTTTCCCACCGTTGCCCTAACCTTCCTTAAAAGGTGCAAAATGTTTGGATGAAACTCCTATGCAAAAGTTTTCAACGTGTAATTTTCAAATAAATGTGAGGCGAGGTTACATGAGAAACACAAAAAAGACTGTAAAGTGGGGGAAGCACCTTTTCTGTAATGACATAAACATCAATTTAAGGCGCCCTAAACAATCATCAATTTACGCTAGTATTAAATAATAAAGGCCCTGAGCAGGATAATCTGCAAGCTGGGCAACAGTACAATATGCTGCCACCATCTCCAGTGGGAGCAGATGTACGTTACCTCGTTTCCTGTGCTTTTGATCTGCAGACAGAAACACGTCTTCACAAAGCTGAAACATAACGTACGATTTGAGATTATGTTCAAATATACAGGGCACTAAAACAGTCTTCAGTTCACTGTTCAAACACCTGTGCTGTCTGCTCTGTGATCCCCTCACCTGTGATCTAAGCCTTTTATAAACCTTCAGCAGCACACTGGAAAGAAAGGTGAAACTCCTCCCCCTGAGACTGACGGGGCAGACGTTTTTCTGAGGCAGTAAAGATAAAGGATGAGGAGTTTCCCACCTGTCGACAGGAAATGAGTTTGAGTTTGTTTAAAACCAGAGCAGCCAAACATAGGTACTTTTTTAGACCTTGCAGAGATCAATATGTAATAGGAACCGAATCTTGAAAAACGACTGATATAGCAACCGAAATATGTTGCTGGGACCTGCTAAGACATGCCCCAGCAGCCCACCTTCTTTCTTCATACATCCCACCAAAAGTAATGCTCCAGTTCCTCGTTTGTACTTCTGAAATGTATTTAGGGCTTGGGGTTTTATTTGCGGTGGCAGGACAGGATTAGTTTGGGCTTACCGAGCTGTGCACAGACGGAGCGAGAAGTAGAGGCAGCCTTTAGACTTTGTGAACTTTGGTGGAGAGTGAAAGAATGTGCCTCGCCTCAGCTTGTGAATCAACAACTGCGGTGAAAAACATGCGCATTATCTATCATTTCAAACTTATCATGCTTTGTCAAGAGCACTTGTAGACTGCAGTTGCAAGAGTATTTCCAATTCTTGTAAGTGAACAGCCACAAACCTCCATGTGTTTCACTGTGATTTTAGATTAACACAAAGAGTTTGACTGAAGGGAAATGAAAATATTTGTAAAATATAAATATTTTAGAGAGGTATGAGAACCAGCTTTCAAGTCTTGCCTCAGATTCTCACTTGGATTTAGGTTTTGGACTTTGACTAGACCATTCTAATTCCCGATTATGCTTTAACCTAAATCCTTCATGTTCGAGGTAATTTTCGTGCTGGAAGATGAACCTCTGCCAAAGTCTAACAACTTTACTTTCATAACTGTTTCTTATCTAACTCCATCCATCCATTTTATTGTGAAATAGAAATAACCAGAAAAATAAAAGCTGCAGTCTTGAAATTGTGATTTCTCTTTTTATTAAGGGAAAAACAACTAACTTCATTTTCATTTTTACCTCTGGTACTTTCTATGTGTAACTTCAAGATTTTGCAGCGTAAGCAAAAAATTGTAAATGAAAATGTTAAAAAATTATTTAGAATGTTGCCTAAGAGGAAACCTGTGATATTTCCTTAAAAAATAACCTGTATTTTTGGTTAGACTTGCTTTAGCTTTTAATACATAATCCTTTTGTTTTTCTGAATAAATTAGTGTGACATCTTGTTTATTTTGTGTTTGATAAAATAAATGTCACCACAAATGAACGTTTGGTCGCAGAGTTAAATTAAGCTGCATGTCTGTTTGTGGTCTTTGCTTTCCTCTCAGTTAAATCGATCCATCGCTTGCCGTACATCAAAGAGGTTTTAATGCAGGTCACTTCAATATAGCCTCTTTTAAGTGTCACAAACAGAAGCCACTGCCATTTAAGACAATTAGACCCTGAGCTCACGTGAGCAATCTGGTTAAACAAATCATAAAAATAGCTACAAGAGTCTAGCTCTTTTATGAAGCTGCAGTCAATGGATTTGGTCCGTTTTATGAATCTTTTCTCAGAAAGGTCCTGCTTGTAAAACTAAACAGACTGAAGACATCTCAGGGTGGATCTTGCTATTGAGGATATGAGGGTATAAGCAAGGTGGAGCTGAGAGCATTTAATATCAGCGTTGGCTCTCTCTGGTCACATGGGAATCTCCCAAGACTCTCATAGTGTCTCTGATGGAGATGCAGAACTTCGCAGCTTGGGTGAGAAAACCTGCCTGAACAAACCAGCACTAGTTGTGCGTTCTACAAATCAAGACGTAAGCCGCTTGCTGAAAGAAAACACCAAGTCAAATTTGCAGTTTGCCACAAATCTTGTATGAGACTCTCAAACGTGTGGAAGATGGTGCTCAGGTCATATCAGAACAAGTTGATGCAAAGCACTCTGCTTGGAGGAAAACAAGCACTGCACACCAACTTGATTTACAACCTCCCAGTTATGAAACATAGTGGTGGCAGCATCATGAGGTAGAGGTTTTTTCAATAGAGACAGAAGCTGTTGTTACAGTGGATAGGAAAAAGCATGATGTTTAATAAAGGACAAAACTGGTTCCAGAATTGATCCTGGAGCAGGTTCACCTTTGAGGACAACTACCTTAAACATTCAGCCAGAGCCTAAATATAGAATGCTTTAGATAAAAGCATATCCCTTTGTTAGAATGATTTCCATACATGCTCTCCATTCAGTCTGACAAAACTAATTTGCAAATAGGCAAAGATTTCTCATTTTTCTCTTCATGAAAAAAGATGATGCCTCCAAAAGCCTTGCATTATTTACATAAAAAAAGTTATGCTACAAAGTAATAACTCAGGGGGAGTGAAAACAAATCCGCCCTGCATTGTTTAGACTTTTATTCATGAAAATGTTTGCAAACCACAAATCACTTCCTCTTGACTTCAGTCTGTTTCCTAAATGTTGATGCTTGCGGGGTTTTTTTTTTAGTAAAATAAAATCCTATCTGTACAAGTAGTTTGTCAACACTGTTAAACTGCCAATATTTCCACTACAGATTGTGATCAAACATCCAGCTGACAAAGATCTGTGTCCATCCAAACCTCTTACAGTAAGATATGAGACTCAGCCACATCAGCTCTTTTTCCTTGTTCCTTCTAAGCAACAACTTTGATCAGCAGCTGCAGTTTCCTGGATTAGTGGGGTCTGAATGAATGAGCAGAAGCGGGAAGGATATAGGTTGATTGCTATCAGCTTTGATTTAACACTAGCACCGAGTCTATCTATTGCATGCCAGCACTTCCTCCTCTTTTGGTTACAAATTGCGATATCTGCTGCAAATCGACCTGAGATTGTTTGAAATCTTATGGAAAACAAAAACGTATTTTTTACCTTGAACAGGAACAAACAAACCTTTTGCCGTCAGTTTGCTAAGAGACGTGATGTTTTGCATTCATAACTGCAACAAATGAGAAAGAGCTGATTGAGGAGAGGAATGTCTGAGCGCCTCGTTATCAGAAATGAAGTGACTCAGGCAGACAGGTGGTTACTGCGGTAGGCACAGGTAGTGTAGTAGCCTGCTAACGGGGCGTGATTGAAGCTTTTCCTGCTGTTTGTTGTGTTCCTATTCCCCTTTTCAGTCAGAGGGGAGTTATTACCATCGCTTTTTGCTGCCCGAGGTGAAATGGCACACACTCGAAGCACTCAGGGCTCATTAGAGAGATAGAATCAGTGTCCTCACTTTAATGAAAGCAAACCCAGAGGAGTTCATGTTGAAGCACATTGCTCATCTCTAAGAAGTATATTTGTACAGCCAGTGCTCTCAGATCACAGTGAATCAGATTGGGGCATTAATCATTTATAATGCTGTTTCACAACTTTATGTCTTCGAGTCATTGGTGGTGTTCTCCAACTGAAGCTCTCCTGTAAGCTTGTAGGTCAACATGTGTTGATACAAGCATTACCAGAGCTCACATTTAGTGTTAAATATAATACTCTAACTGTACTCTTTATGCCACTTTATAACTCTTGTTTTGAGAAAATCTGAGTATAATCAATATGGTGCAACAACAAAAAAGTAAAATAGTAATATGGTTCTATACTTTTCTCAAACTTTGGAAAAGCATGCCTGAAATGTTTCATGTTTCATTACATTACAGCCACAAACGTCAGAGTAGTTTGTTGGGGTTTCATGTGACAGACCAACACGAAGTAGTTCATAATTGTTAAGCTGAGGGTGTCTCTTGATGTGTCCCAGCAATGCCGCTGTTTTTCTTGATGACTGTCCAGTAATGTTCTCTAACAATCCTCTAAACTCTTTTCAGTACAGCTGCATTTATCCTGTGATTAAATTAGTTGCACTGGACCCTAGTTGGGGTAATCAAAATTAGAATGAATATAACTCTTTGCCACTTTTCAAGCGTGGATTTGCAACTGTTTTGAAAACCACAGAACATGTTCTATCTTTTCCAGTACTATGGAGTTTGTATCTATTATGCAAAATCCAGTTGGCAACATTAATGTGTGTAGTTGTTATATGACAAAATGTGGGAAAGTTCAAGAGGAATGACTGCGTTTTCAATTCACTTCAACTGTAGGATATTATGTTTAGTTATGGGTTCCTGCCATTGGAGGTTTTTTGTTGTTGTGAGGGTTTTAATTTAGGCAAGAGTGTAAAAGGCAGGAGTTCAAATGAGTCTTTTTTTTTTTATAAAAAGATTGTGTTATTCTTTGTTTTTAATTGACTACGTTCTACTAGTTTTGCCGCTTATTGTCACTGATGATTTGGGTGAGAGTTTGCTCTTCACTCAAGGCTTCAAATTTTTTTTTTACACAACAAAAGCCTGGATTGTAAATTTTAACACTGAAAATATGAAACAGGCCATGCTAGTTGTTCTAACAATGGATGGCTCTGATTCATAAAGTCACAATTCAGTTTTATTTCTGATTCAATTAAATATTGATTCATTCCAAGCATGCCAAGTCTATGTGGATATAAAGGGGAACAGCAAAAGGCTTTTGTTGCCATGGGAGAAAGCTTCACATATTTGGAGGAAAATTCCTGCTTTGGCTCTTTTATTATGAAGGTTTGTAAGAGAACTTGAGGTGGAAGATAAGAGGAGGGAGGTGAGGTAACATATTAATCTAGACCAAAGACAAGACAAAAAAGAAAAAAACTGGCTAAAATAGGTTAACCATAACACCAAACACTGCTGTAGATCTAATGACTGTGATAACCACTGGAAAAAAAATCACCCATTGCCAAGTTCAAGTAACCAATGTGTGCGGAACTGAGATTAGTGTCATGATCTGCTGTCCTGCTAGAGTTTGCCAGCAGAAGATGGATACACTAATGACAAAAAAATAAATAAAACAATGGAACTGGTCTGTAGTAATACCCAGATAAGTTCTGGTGTTTAAATTATGCTCAACTGGTACAAAAGGGCCAAAAATATGCCAAAATATTATGCGCCACACCATCACACTACAGCCATCAGCCTGAAACATTGAAAAGAAACAGCATAATCTCTGAACTTAAAATGTGTGAAACCAGGTGGTAATTTTAACATTTCCAAATGAATCTATGTAGAAGATGGACCTGGAGAGGTCTTCTGCTGCTGGAACTATCTGGATCAAGGTTCAACTTTGTGCATTCAGAGATGGTAGTGTGTACCCTGGTTCTCTAACATCTTAAACAAGTCCACTCTTCCTTGACCTGAGATCAACAGGCATCATTGTCAACTACCATGTTGATGTCTGGACTTTTATTGAACCATTACAACATCTTGATTCTTCTCTTTTTTTATCTATTTTGTTTTCAACTTGCCTTTAAGTTTTGGTAAATTCTCCCGATAGTGAACTTCATGTCATACCGATAGCCTCTTGCTTGACTCCAGAATAGTGTGTGTTATAGCGGAGTGCTTTGTTCATGCCACAACTAAACAGTGGTCAGATCCTGGGACTGCAAAGTGTGTAAAGTGTGTGTCTACCTGTGACACCAGTAGTGTGAGAGTGAAATGTCTTTTTATATGCTGTCTCTGAACCCAGTCTTGTGTATCATGACCAAACCTAAACATACCTTGTTCTCATCTACAGGACTGATATTGTTCCAGAGGCTTTGTGTTTTACTCAGATGTACCTTTGTAAGCTAAAATTAGCATGCCATATTTTTAGTTTTTGCTTAGTCTTTGAGTTTCAAATTTAAGTGTTTCAAAGCTGACTTTTGGTACTTTCATGTTTTCCCTTTTCTCAGTGTAGAATGATGTAATTCAGATTGTTTGGAAATAGCCTAAGAACTCTTGAGAGAGTGTCTGCAGCAACAATGCCTCTCTAAGGTCACTGCTTATGTCTTTCCAATTTGGCATTATGTTAACACACACACACACACATGTAAGCTCCAGATCAGCAAAACGGCCAAAGGTTGTACTTTTAAAGAAGTGTGTTCACCTGTATGATTATTATTAGTAATAATCATATTACTACTATTACTATTACAGTTCCACTAAGGTCTAACTTTGCAATACAACACACTGATTTTTTTCCTTCTCAGCTTACAGAGTAAGCTCATGGGGTTGGCAATGTTGTTGTACTGAATGACACAATTTTAGTTTAAGCCGTTGGACAGGTGGGCCCAAAATTGTTTAAAACATTGGTAGTTAGAAGTGTCTGACTCATTGTCTGTAAAGTGACTTTGACCTGTGAGTACAAAACAAGCTTTTGTAATCACCACTCCACCACTGTGCTTAAAGAAAAGTTTTAATATTATGGTGGCCTAAGACCTTCACTTTGATGATTTTTGCGCAATTGCCATTTTTCCAGAAGTCACTGTCATCCATGTAACAACTTAGATATATAGCAATAAGTATCACATGCTTGAATGCTTCAGCTGAGCAAAAAGTTAATACAGTTTCCTTTCTACAAGTGGTCACACCTGCTGTTAGGCACTGGATGTTGTTCATTACATAAATGTGCCTGGCTGCCTCTTTCATTCTTAATTCTTATAAAAGCAGCAAGGGTTGATTTACTTTTGCAGGACTGTTGCATTTTGGCCTACCTCGATGCTCATTTCCCAATTCGATCATGTCCACAAATGACACCAGCAGTAGCCTGGGTGGTCTGCCTGTTGACTTCTTGTCTGAGGAATCTGTCAGGATCAAGGTCTGACTGAGTGTATTTATGCAGACAGCAATAAGACTGCAAGGAGAAGCTCCATTTCTTTTTCACAGATATATATATATATATATATATATATATATATATATATATATATATATATATATATATATATATATATATATATATATATATATATATATATAAACACTTTGTTTAACATTACATCATGCAGGTTTAAAAGAAAATTGCATATAGCCTCTAAAGGTATATTCCGTCATACATTTTTGCGCATAAACACAGAGGCATAACAGTAACAATATGATGTTGTTTATATTGTCTGGTGACTTTTAATACAGTCAGATTTAAAAATACTGATGCATAGGTCCCTCCCTTTTCCGTCACCATTGCAAAAGACTGTGATGGTGTTGCATTGACTCACCTTGAGCTCAAACACCAGCCCCCTTTGCTCTGTGCTCTCTCAGTGCTCCTTCCCCTCCCTCAGAGTTCACCCTGCCCTGCAGTTCAAAGTGGTTTTGCCTGTCTAGCCTTGGCGTTTAATGTTTAAGTATTGGGAGCGGCTGGAGAGTGCAAATAAAATGCCTTTACAGACTCCGGGAGAGCTGTGATTCCAAATACAGTATTGTGAAATTCCCATTGTAGCTCACGGATTAGCTCCAGGGCACCTGTATCTGTTGGGCTGGATTGTTACTCACTGCTTCCACATAATGCTTTATGCGTGCGACTTAGATAAACCATTGAGAGGACGGCCATTCACACATTATTGCCGGGACAAAAGAGGACACATGTTCGTGGGATTGGTGGCTACCTGCCTGTGTTGTAAACGGTTTGTCAAATGTTCAAAACAGGATAAAGGTCTGAATGTTAACTCCACCTGCGAGCGAGAAAAACCCACAATGAATTGCGGTTGGGCCGGCTTTCCTATTGACTGACAGAAAGGAAACCCTATTTGCAGTAAAGGGAAAACAGCACAGCAGCCTGACACTGCTTAAATGTTTTGTGCGTGATTATTCCGTAGTCCTAATCCGTCTAACAATGTTACAAAACATTCAGACAGGAGGAGGCTTTAAGCAGTAATTGGGGGGACTTATTCTGGTTAAACTCCATCAAACACTCCTGGTTGCATCTAGCTTGTGCTTCATGAGGACTGTGGTTCGAGAAATCAAACATAGGCGTGGATTTCGTCTTAGCAACAGCATATCTATTAATTCCTTTGAATGTCAAGATGAAGAGGGAGGATTTTTAAATGAAGGCAGCACAATAGCTGCGAGTATTTCTTAGCGGAGGAAGCAGTGCAGGTGAAGTCTGGAGGAAAGAGAGACACAAAAATGGCAAAAAGTGATTACTCACTGTGCCTGAATGGGAAAGGCTTAACAGACTTCTTAATATGAATTGTGTAATTGAAATGACCTCAATCCCATCCAGACTACATCATAAACAGACCTGACATTTGATACCATATCTAACCCTAATGAGAATGTGAATGAAACTGTGATACAATACTCAACACTGAAGGAAGACATCCCTAAAGCACAATCTTGCCACCACTATGTTTCACTATGGAGATTGTATGTTTAGAGCGATGTGAAAAGCCCTTCCTTCTACATGTTTACTATACAGGTGGTGCCTAACGGCAAACAAAGTTTGTTAATTTGCTATTAATGAACTATTTATTGAATTGAAAGTTTGTTTTATCAATTTGTCCTTCCAACTTCTCCACTGAGGCCAGATTTGTGGAGTCCATTACAAATAGCTATCCAGTACACAGATTTTCCCACTTGAGTTGTACAGAGGACCCCCAATTTCTCGGGGGACTTTGGGACCACAGCTGAAATTTGAACAGCTGAAATCTGTGAATATTTGAGATCCCCTCTAAAAATGGTTGCCACTACCTATATTGAAAGTTTAAGCACCAAATATACCTTAAGATGGATTAATCTGCACAGTGGAAACTGTCTATGCCCTGCGACAGACTGGCGACTTGGCCAGTGTGTATCCTGCCTCTCGCCCAAAATATTCGCTGGAGATGGATGGATGGATGGATGGATGGATGGATGGATGGATGAAAACTGCCCACACATTGCTAACATCTGCAGTCTTCCTTGCCTCTTGTAGATATAGCCAATCAGTGCCAGGGAAAAGAAATGGCACTCTTCAATTGGCTCCTTGACAAAAAAACTTGTCTGGTAGTATTCTGCCAAGCTATTTCATCTTCCCTAGCTGCATTTTCTTTAGAATATTAGAACTTGTGAATTTTCTGCAAATAACTTCCACTCAGCACAAACAAAGTTGCCAATACTTCACTGTGAATAAGGAGGGATTGAGTGTATACCTCTGTAGCTCCTCCAGAGTCACCATGACAACCTTATCTGCTTCGCTTTTTTCATTTCCAAAAGATGGCTTGAACTGTGCCCTGGAAATGTTATTTTATAACCTAAATCTGTTTTAAACTTTTGTGTGCTGTCTAGTAACAGTGTTTTAATTTGGGTGTCAGTGCATTCCTGCTTCTTTAGATCTTTATTTTTAAGTAAAAATTTAAATCCACATTTCAAGCTACATATCATTTCATCATTGATGAAATCATGTTGTTTTAAATTGTTCCTTTTGACAGTTAAAGAAAAGAAAATGTCTACTATAACTCTCATTTACCAGATTGTCTGCCTGCAGAGATTTCCTTTGCTTTTAGCTTCTAACTGCACCCATTTGGCGCTGCCATAGACCAAAACTAAACACTAAGGTGTAATGTTTGCA
The DNA here is from genome assembly GCF_019740435.1 of Gambusia affinis. Lineage (NCBI taxonomy): Eukaryota > Metazoa > Chordata > Actinopteri > Cyprinodontiformes > Poeciliidae > Gambusia > Gambusia affinis. The sequence continues at coordinate 8,674,096 of NC_057888.1, forward strand.
AATATTCTTTGCCTAAGGTCTACCTGAAAGATTCTTGGTTTCCTCTGCGGGAGAAACTCAAGTTCAGACCCATCAGTGCATAATTCATTGCGATTTCTCCATAATTCATTTCATTCTGCGTCGCGTTTTGTCACTCGCTTAATATACAAAGAACCATCTTTGGCCTATAGTATTCATCTTATCATATGTTTTATTTTGCCTGACAGGCATTTTTATGATTATTTGTACTGAAGAAAACTTCTGAGGTCCACCAGGCAAAACACTGGCTATGGTGCCCCCAAAACTGCTGTGAGCCTTATGTTTGACTAGCTCATCTATAAAACCAACTATGGAGGAGGACATATTAAGAAAATCCGTCAAAACACCCAAACTGAAATCCACCACTGGAAGCATTTTAGGATTATACAGTAGTGTGCCAGGTGCACACGCCATCTTTTGGCCAGGAGCTGATGATCACGATCTCATTGAGCGGCAGGTTGTCTTACCCCCTCTGCTTCCCACAAGCCTGGCACAGGCTTGAACAACGCCAGACTGGAGGTCAGCCAGAGCCTGCTTTAATGAGACTGAAGCCACACCAAAGCCTGGCATATCTGTCCTCACTTCAGAGCGAACGTACCACACAGTCTGTGTGATGAGAGCCAACCTTGGCCCCGAAACAGTCCTCTGCCTGTAATTACTCTTTGTTATGAGACAAATCTTTTTTTTAATACCTGAAACTGTTTTGAATATCTGTTTTTGTCTGAACTCATGTGTCTTGAATGCAGTGAGGGTTTAGGATTGACAGAGTGAAGCTATGTCAAACAAGACTTAATTGGTTTTGTGTTGGGTCAAAGCAGCTTTTCTATATTGCTGACTCATGAAGTCTAGTTGAATACATAAGACAACATTACAGGTGCAAAATGGAACATGATTATGTCTGCACTCCCCCGCCCTTCATCTTTACAATAACTTTCAAAGATATTTAAATCCCTTGTACTTTTCCACAGTTTGTCACATTATTTGCAACATTCATTGTATTTTATTTGGATTTGTGAAGTTGGAGAACAATTAGGTGTTTTCTTTTTTTACTTCCCTTTTCTACAAATACAAGCCTAAAAAGTGTGATATGCACTTGCATTAATCATCCTTTTCTCTGATAGCCCTCTGTTATTTAATCTTGGCAGAAATCAAGCTGTTCTATGAATGTCCCAAAGGTGTGTTTGAGAACTTCTGTCAAAAACATCTTCACAAAGACCAGGGAACACAGGTCAGGGAGAAAGTTCTGGACAAGTTTATTGACGGGTCAGATTCCAAGCCTTGAACATCTTCCTGAGCAGCGTTTAATCACTCATCTGAAAATGTGCACTGAAAGGCACAACTACAAACCTACCAAACATGATCAATTAAAGTGACAAGCATTAAGGCAGCATGGTAACTATGGGGATATTTTTGCATCACTTGAGACAGAGAAGCTGCTCAGAGTTCATAAAGGAGTAAAATCGTGAACTAAAACTTGTGTGAAAAGATGTGAAATTGAGATAAAGGTTCACCTTCCTGTAATTGCGTGCCAGTTTTTTTTTTTATTATTTTCACTCGTAAAAAACTGGACAACATAGATTATTATTCTTCCACTTCACAGTTATGCCCTGCTTTGAACCGGTCGAGCAAAACAGTGGATATCTTTTAATTTTTATGTTTTAATACGTATAAGTCTCATCTTATCACCAAACCCACTCATTCTAACGCTCTTTGGAGTTGAAGGTGTCCCTGATTAATTTTTCAATAGGATCTAAGACATAATATGTTGGGTTTTTTTTTTTTTTCTGTTAGTCTGTCTTGTTGCTTGGATGCGTAAAATGGCGCACAGCACGAGCGCACCAAAGATCTGATTCTTTCGAAAACATTTTGACTATTTTTCGTTAAAATCATAACATTAATTCAAGTAAGTTTACTGGAATCTCATAAGACTTTAGATTATCTAAAAGTGTCATCAATGGCATTTTTGCGCAACTTTGCGCAAAGGTTTTATGTTTTGTGGGGGTTTTTTTTGTTTTGTTTTGTTTTTTCTTACCAAGGGAATGCCAGATCAGGTCGTTTCAAGCTCAACCGAGATCTCCATTTTATTTTATGTCTTTAACGTCTTTATCCTCGCTGGACACGGATCACGGCGAAGTCATCCAACACAGGTATGCGCACTGCGCGTCCACGAGTGTCTCCATGCGGAGAGTTGCCCCGGTGCACACACGGAGAACTTAACACTGATTTCAGATCTGTGTCCAGCACTTTGCAAGTTTCTCCCTGTGAAGTGAATAGGCTGGAAAACGGGAGGGTTGGAGACGCTTTGCTTCATAATTGATGTTTTCCCATGGAGGAGGAGCCCGCGTCCTCTGAGAAGGGGAGACTAACCGTAAGGTGGGAGAAAATCTTTTTTTTTTTTCCTGATTTTTTCCCCCCCTTTTTTCAGTGGGATAACATCAGGAGGGTTTGTCTAGGCGAGCCAATTAAGTCCCACCCCTGCTATAGATCGCTGCTATAATACAAAGCAGTAAAAGCGCTCGGCTCACACGAGCGGCTGCAGTTTAAACCAGAGATCCCGTGGCTTATAATTCTCTCACTACTTTTCTTTTTTATATATCCTCTTTCGATGTGCCCCGTTATTACCATCAGACTGAGGCGCTCATTTCCGCACCTGCCGCGGTAAGAGACCAAGAGACGCAGGCGGGCAAAAAAAGGGGAGAAGAGAGGAGACAAGGACATCGGCAGCTGAGATAAGACAGCAGCCGCAGCGGTGACTCTTTTTTTCTTTTTTTCCTTTTTTAGATCTTTTTTTCTTCACTATTTTATATTTAACATGCATCAGCGCTGGACCAGAATCGCTTCTGTCGCTCTCATCTGCTTGTCCTTGGTGTCCTCCGTGATGGGATGCGGACCGGGCAGGGGCTACGGCAGGAGGAGACACCCCAAGAAGCTGACACCTCTGGCGTACAAGCAGTTCATCCCCAATGTGGCGGAGAAGACCCTGGGGGCGAGCGGTAGATACGAGGGCAAGATCACACGGAACTCCGAGCGCTTTAAAGAGCTCACTCCCAATTATAACACAGACATCATCTTCAAGGATGAGGAGAACACAGGAGCCGACAGGATGATGACTCAGGTAAGCGCACTGAATAATCTTTTTTTTTTTTTGACCTGTATATTTTCTTCTTCCACCACCATCACCGCGTACTGCAACAGTCTCCCTGTCAGTCTGATTGCGCACGTTAGGTGAAGTCTGAACTCTTCACACTGAGCCTTTTAACTTCACTGTAAATGCAGATGCACTCTGATGCGCCAGCCTGGGACTTTCTCGCACAGAGATCCAGCTGGAGGAGTGATGTGCAGGCGGACAGTCAGGACACTCGGCCTTCATTATTGTGACAGTGAATTTGAAATATTAATGCGCCCCCCACCCCCCATCCACCCTCCTTTCTCCTCCTCTTTCTCCTCCTCCTCCATCTCCTCCATCTCCTCATATCTATATTTGTATCTGAATGAGGCTCCATCTGAGAGCTCTGCAGAGCCTCGTTCTTTGACTCTTTTTGTGTGTGTTTCTGGATTAAGGTGATTATTGTGTTCCCTGGTGATGCGCTTTAGACATTTCTTCCATCTGGATTGTGCGCGCAGCGGTGCAGTGAAAGACGTTGCATTTCTTAAAGGGTGGGGAGCCAGTGGACGTGGACCGGTTGCGCGTTTTCTGCAAGCGCGTTTTGCAGGAAGGACGGTAGATCTTATTGCGCGACTCGATTCCTATCTCCAGGCTTGCAGGACGCCGCGTCCCTCCGTCCTTGCATTCGGCACTAAGAGCTCGGCGAATTAGGAAAACACTGAACAGGCAGCTTTGGGTTCGTATCGGCTCAGTGAGAATAAAAATGCGACGGTGGGAGCGATGGTGGCGATGGTGGCGCGCTGGAGTCTCTGAACTCGAGCCTTGCACCAGGCATGGGCTCCGATGAAATATTCACTACGTGCGTGAGGTCTCAGCCTTCCCCACATATCCCTCCTCTCTCCTTTCTATCCGATACATTTAAGTTACCAAAAGATGGGGATTAGGAAATTATAGGCCTTGCAGGATGCATTCTTTCCAGAGTGGAGCCGTGAGGATAAACTTAGAGGTTCTGTGGTTCATTTCCAATAGAAATTGGGCGTTTTAAAGGAACTTGGGTGTTATTCCTGGAATAGATTTAAACACGCGTGGAAGGGAGGGTGATAACTTTTGTTAAAATGTCGGATATTTCTGCGTTACTGTAGTCTTGTGTTGCATGGTTTAATTTTCAGCCAATTTGTTAACCTGGACCATGTCTTATTTTGAAGAGCTTCAAGGCACCCTCAATTTGACTTGAAGCAAAAGTTTAACTTCTTAGAGCCCAAGTAGCAGACCTGATCGCCATTCTTTTCGTTTACATCACATAAAACTATTACAATGAGTTAACATCCAGGCAAAGTGATGGCGGCTGCAGGTGACCTAAGCCTAATGTGTAAAGATTTACCAGCGTGGTTTTGCACTGTGCCTTAGGTTGGGCGCATTGGCGCGCAGAACTTTACGGGCAGTTTTTAACCCAGTCTCTGGCGCTTAAGAAAATAGATATTCGTTGATAGACGCGCAGGCGGTAACTCTGGTAGATGTGAGCTGTGACAAAATGTATAAAACAATTCACCGAAGGAGAAGCGACCCTACTTCTCAGTGAAGCAAGTCAAATTCATTGCCAGGGAACGTGGGAACTATCCCGTTTAGTTTGATACAGTTTTGGAGGAGGAGAGCTCCAAAAGTGACGGGGCCGCTTTTATACCGGCTTCAATGCTCAGCTCCATGTGTCTCATAAAAAGCAGGTGAAGATGAGCGTATCCGCAACTTTCGTTATGAAATATCTTATTTTCCGTTTTTAACTACCTGGTCTAAGTCTCTGAATTCTATTTTAACGAGTTCGACTTAATGGATTAAATCGCTCTTAAAGTAGGTGTTTATGCAGCGTAATAAGTGAGTGGGGGAAAGAGATGTTTGCACTGACAGGTAGCTGATAAGTGTTTCCTCTAGCCAAATAATTTGTGAAAAACGATTGAGAGGCGGGCTGCTGAGCGCCTCACCCCTCCGGAGCGCAAGAGCGCAGGTTTGCAGGCTCCCTGCTGGGCTTTGCTTCATGCATGGTGGCTGAGCAGAATTTGGCTTGATTTGCGGCACACGACCTGATGAATTAATAAACAGGGTTCAAGCTTTTTACGGCTCTTGACTACGACAATCCCCACTCTGTGAGTTGCTTCCCCCTCACCCACCTCCCCAAACAGATTTTTTTTTTATTCATCACATGCTACAAGTGTGATACACAGATTAAAGGTCTCTGTGAAACCTCCAAAATCTTGAGCTGTCCATGAGGCTCCTCTGATATTTCACAGGTCTGTCTGTCAGCAAACTAATAACATCTCCACTTAAGGAGGCATGTCACGTTTTCCAGGACTTTGCAGGAGCAGAATAATGAAAGTTCCCCCCCACCCTATGTCTGAAAGGACTCTTTGTGATGTTTTATTTGACATATTGAGAACAGTTGTCCTGGAGAGGGCCAAGTATCTTCACTGAGTGCTCACACACATTTTAAGGAAGGATAATCTTCATATCACCTCCAGAACCAGTTATTGATTTAAAGTAAACCAAAAAAAAACTTTAGCTTGAGTGTTTATAATGTGCTTATCTTGTTCAGATGGTCCCTTCTTTGACAGGGAAAAAAGGGGGGAAGTTTCACGCACCTTCCAGAAACCAAAGACCCAGATGATATAGGGCCAGTGAAGCGAATGCAGTGCTTTATCCATATTTCATGAGCAGCTTTCTTACCCGAGCTGTGCCCTCTGACGCTGCTGCTCACACTGAGAAATGCAAGCTCAGGATCAGAGGTGCAGTGTTTCAGCACAGCGGAGAGAATTCATGGATTCATGAGGGGATGGGGAGGCTTCACCGAGTCCAAATTTTCGTCTTTCCTTGCTACTGACATAAAAAAGAAACAAAAAACAAGCAGATGTATAATGGAGAAAGTGTGCAAATGAAAGTGTGGCAATAGGACTAAAAAATATACATGTTTTTAGTTCAATTTATTTGAATGATCTGCTTTGGTTTCAGCTTATTTACCTGATTTCTGCTTTGCTACAGAGATGCAAGGACAAGCTGAACTCGCTGGCCATCTCTGTGATGAACCAATGGCCTGGGGTGAAGCTCCGGGTCACAGAGGGCTGGGACGAGGACGGGCACCACTTCGACGAGTCCCTGCACTACGAGGGCAGGGCCGTGGACATCACCACCTCAGACAGAGACAAGAGCAAATATGGCACCTTGTCCAGGCTTGCAGTGGAAGCCGGATTCGACTGGGTCTACTATGAGTCAAAGGCCCACATCCACTGCTCTGTGAAAGCAGGTAAGCAGGGGCGTCTCCAGAACATTTTAAAAAACAAGGCATGGAGGAAAAATAGGGACCAAAATCAGAATCAAGTCATCACAGAATTGCAGTTTTTCTGATACTGTCTCAATATATAAGGATGAGGGAGAAACATTCAAAAATGTCCCTAATGCAGCTGCAAAGGTAAAAACAAAAAAACAAACAAAAACAGCCCACAACAAATACAAGTACAGCAACAATGTAACTCATTGTCATGTAACTTGACTATCCATCCACCCACACATCCACCTACCCATCTACCATTCATCCACCCACCCATCTACCCATCCATCCACCCATCTACCCATCCATCCATCCATCCACCCATTCATCCATCCATCCATCCATCCATCCATTTTCTAACACCCTTATATCTAGTGGGGTCTAGAGGGGTGTTGGTGTCTCTCTCCAGCTATCGTTCCGGGTGAGAGGCGTGGTGCACCCTGGACAGGTCGCCAGTCTGTAGCAGGGCAACACAGAGACAGACAGGACAACCAACCATGCACACACACACACACACACACACACACACGCACACGCACACGCACACACACACACACACACTCACTCCTATGGAGAATTTAGAGAGACCAATTACCCTGACAGTCATGTTTTTGGACTGTGTGAGGAAGTCAGAGCTGTAACTTGACTACTCCTCTCAATTTATGCTCATGTAAAGTATTACGCATAAGTGTCTGGTTACTGGAGGTGGGGTAGGGGTAATTTATAGGATGGTGATTACTCCCCTTGATCTCCCCTCCTTGCAATGCTGCATTAAGGTGGGAGCTATGAGGTGCACACTGCTGTGCAAATGAATCCTCAAAAGTAGGTGCAGCTCAGGATTTTTTTTCTGGACTTATCAGATGGCCCTGCAAAGAAAAGTGAGGGGAGCTGATTAAAGAAGGCTGCAGATTTGTTTTACAACATGTCCCACTGGTTAACACCAGGTTTGTCCTGGTAATGATGCAAGAGGTTTTCCAGGAGGGGGGATAAATAACTACAGGGTGGAATGTCTATGTTATATTTGTACTCGAATATTGGATGTTCAGTTTTTCCTGACAGAAATGAAACAATAATGTCCCCTAAATTCAGTATCCAACATGGCTGCCACACATAAAAACTGATATCAAGTGTTTTAACCATTCACCTTGTGTTTCAGTGTGAGCTCAACTTGTGAACTTTTAAACAGAAAAACAGGGGAAAACTTTATTATTTAGCCTTGCTAATTGTTGCAAGTAAAACAACAACCAACAATGCTGGATTTCCAATCTCCAACTTGAACTTGGGTGTCTCATCATTTCCAGAGCAGAGGTTTAATTTTTGAGACAAATCGAACCATACGCCATGTAGACAGGCTAGGGTTGGGGAACAAGCAGTACCAGGAAGGAGTACCTCTCTCTCTTACCACTGGGTTTTCTTTATTATGTCAATTTGGCTCACAGCCCAGGATGTAATTCTGTCAGGGGGCAACAATAGTGCTTGGGAAAAAAAGGTTTAATGTCAGTTGTTGTTGAATTAGTTTCCTACAACTCACTGAGCTGTCTAGTCAATGGAGGATGGGAATTGTAAGAAAATATAAACATTCAGAGAGTTTAGCCACTTATTTGAATTCAGATTCTTCTTATTGTTGTTTAGGGAGTATTTTACAAATGTTTTTTAATTCATATCGACTATGAAATGGACATTTCTGCTTCTGAAAAAAGGGAGACGTTCAATACTTTTTGGCATCAAGACCAACCTTACATTGTGTAGCATAGAAATCACAATGTATCAACAGGTCATACCTGGACTAAAGATATTCAGGTTTGAGTCTTGAAACCTGTTTTCGAAAACGGAATATACAGAAACAGGCTTACATTTGTAAAGGGTTGGTCATCAGTTGTATCTCAGAAAAATCAAACTTTTTCTAGATACAACAAGCATCTAGAAAAGCTGTCTTTTCTAGATGCTTTTCTGGGAAGCTTAGAAAACAAACCCATAGTGTCTAAAAACACAGCAGTCAATCAAGTGCAACAGGTTGCAGATTAAAAATAATTGTCTTCTGTTTAAAAATGTTCTCAAATGAGACTGATTAATCAACGTTATACGCCTCCTGGCAGTGCCCATGGTGACGAGGAAGGAATTTCACAGGAATATTTCAGGCAGTGATGTATGAGCACCTATCATTCATTTGTGAGCATTTACCATGCAGCTCATTCCTTTAGCTTACATTGCCCCACACCGTCTCCTAGTGGGAACAACACACTGCAGTCTCAACAAGGCTGCTGGCTGTGACCCAGAAAAGCTAAAGCTCCACAAAAAGGATAGAACAATATTTTAGATAAATCCCACGTATTTAAAAAATACATAATATAATGATGTATTATATATATATATAAATTCAGGCCTTAACTGCATCACACTTAAATTCCCTTTACCACTGACAGATGAACCATCGCGCTTCTCTCACTCCACACTTTATTGATAAATCCCTTATTTCTCATTCATCTCACACGTTCTGAGATCACAGTATGCTCTAGGCTGACATGTCATCAGGGGTCATGCGACTTTACAGAAAGGATTTGGCCGAACAATGTTAGCCAAATCTGGTTTGCAGTTGTCACCTCATTTCATGCTCGGGAACCTTAAAAGAAGATTAAAAGCCCCCAAATTCTGAGTAGAAAAACCTCCCTTTTTTCCCCCCTTTCTTTTTTTTCCGCATGATCCTAGAAACTGGTATGTGAAGAGCTTCCACCAAGGCCAAAATTATCGTCATCAAGACTGACAACAAAGCAAGGAGAGGTGGTAGACAGGGTGGTGGTGGAGGGGGTGTGTATTGATGTTGCACAACAGCAAGCATTTAAGAGTCCGGGGGCACTCATTTAAATTCAAATCTACAACTCGAGAGGCATGGAAAAGTGGCTCCACTGGGTAAATAGTAGTTGTGAGTCGCCTATTTGTGTGAATTGTCACATGGAGGTTTCTGCACCTGAGTAAATATGGGGAGAGAAGCTGGGAAAGGCGTGAGTGTTCTTTGCGAAGAGTAGCTCCATCCACCAAGCTGATTTAGAATAACAATGCTTGTTCTTTATTGGGCTTTTTTTTAATTAAGGATAGATGAGCCCAGGCTTTTAGTTTTTACAGGCCAAGCCAATACACATCTGACATCAAGGAGCCTGTGGGACATCAATATGCAAAATGCATACAGGAACACCAAGACGTCTAAAGGCTAAAAAAAAAAAAAGAACAAGAAAAAAATCAGGGGGAATTAGTTATTGAGTCGCTTTTGAATGACAGCTGTTTTATGACTAGGTTTTCAAAAAAAAGAAAATCAGGTTTCAAGATGAAACACATATGATTTGAAGAAGACCCCAAATGAAGAAATTTGAAAGGCAATGATTCTTTAATTATGCCTATGACTTTACATTTTCTAATATCATAAAACCTTCAGGTTATAGACTAAATCAATACACATATATCAAAAGCATGGGGGAGCACTGAGACCTGTGGAAAATGAATAAGTTCAAGAAAATGAAGTCCTTAGGTGTTTTTGTAATGAAGATTATTATATGAGATTAAGTCTTTTGATTTCACACACACAAAAAAATCACGCTAAGGCACCTTGTTTGAAGAAGTCGGTTTGGCATCAGTATAAAAATGCATTTAGGTCCAAGAAGATGTGTGAACATTGAAAGATCTGTCGAGAAATGCCTTCTTCAGCAGGTTTTGTCTGATGGCTATATTATAAATGTAATTTTTGTAATTTTACAGGAACTTTCATGTTTCAGGTCACATTTGCTACAAAGCAACCAAAATATGCAAAAATCTTTGGGCTCATCAAAATGTGTCAAGACTGAAAAAAAAAGAAATGTAGTTCTTTGATAGTGGCTATAGCATGTCTTAAAGCCTTGTGATTTCACAGGAACTGTCAGATTTAAGGAAAATATCCCTGTCCACCAAGCATGAATCAATGACTAAAGGCTAGGGGGAAAAATCAAGAACAACTACATTTTAAGTTTTTTTTTTTTTTTCTTTTTTTTTTTTTGAGTCAGTGTGATGACTTTACATAAACTTTTATTCCAACAGAAAATTCAGTGGCAGCAAAGTCAGGTGGCTGTTTCCCGGGATCCTCCACAGTCACCCTGCAGGACGGCACCAAGAAGCCGGTCAGAGACCTCCAACCCGGGGACAGAGTCCTGGCTGCGGACGGCGACGGAAACCCGATCTTCACCGACTTCATCATGTTCATAGACCGAGACTCCACCACCAGGAGGACCTTCTACGTGATCGAGACCGAGACGGGCCAGAAGATCACCCTCACTGCTGCGCACCTCATCTTTGTCGCCCGCGAGAACTCCACGCGGTCGGCGACGTTCGCCAGTGACGTGCGACCCGGACAGAAGGTGTTCGTCTACGACGGGGAGCGGAGAGGAGTCGTGGCCATGAACGTGAAACGGATTTACACGCAAGAGCACGAGGGCTCCTTCGCGCCCGTGACGGCACAGGGAACCGTGGTGGTGGATCAGATTCTGGCATCCTGTTACGCGGTGATCGAGGACCACCAGCTTGCGCACTGGGCCCTGGCGCCTGTTAGGATCGCCCACTGGGTGTCCTCATCGCTGTTCATCTCCCGGCCTCGGGTCACGGCGCACAACGAGGGGGTCCACTGGTACTCCAAACTCCTTTACCAGCTGGGGACGTGGCTCTTGGACGACCACTCGATCCATCCACTGGGGATGTCAGCATACCCAAGCTGAAAATCCCCCCCACAGGAACAAAATCAGACTCAATAGGACCCTCGAACTATCCAGTAGAATGACATATTAAATAATAATAATAATCTTAAATAAAAAAAAAAGAAAAGAAAAACGAACAAAAAGGCCCCAGCGGAGTTGGGATATTTATTTCAGTGACTTTTCCATGATGCGTCCCCTTTCAATGAATGAATGGAGCCTTAAAAAAATCCTCTTTGAATAATTTATTCTCATGTGAACTCTGCTGCTGCTGTCACAGAAATGGATTGTGAAACGATGCGAGCAGCAAATTGTGCATAATCTATTTTTGTATATCTCAACTACAAAAAGCAAAAAGATTTGAAAAAGGATAAAAACAACAAAAAATATAAAAACGAATAAAAAAAATAACTGGACAGAGAAGAAGATCACTATACATGTGCAACTGACTGTTATATTTTGGGGGTATAGAACAAACTTTGCGGGGTTCCATAAATTATATTTTTATACACAGAAATGTAAATTAGATTTGCTGCCGAATCACATTTCGTTATTTGAAATAGTGTAAGATATGAGAATATATTTTAATTTAAAAAAAATACAGTAGCTTGGAAAGTATTGGAATTCTTGTACTGCTATTTGTTTTATTTTATTATTTTTGGTGTCATGTCTGCATTTTATGCTTTTTTTGTGTGTGTATGTTTCTATTTTTTTTCCTGTTTTTTTCAGAGGAAATGAACATGTCAAAAAAAATGCAGATTTTGACAGTTCAGTAACCATTAAAGTAGTGCTGAAGCAACTTCGTTAGATAAATTAATAAGTAACTCCTGTAAATGTACTAAAATGTTTTTTTTTTTTCTTTTCATATTTTGTAATAGGGACATAGTTTTCTATGTATAGAAAATGACCTGCGGCAGATGCACATGTCTGGATAGTCTCTACCATACCAGTTAACTTTCATAACAGGGCGATGTGTCAAGAAATGTCTAGAGTTTATTATTTATATGTTTATTACAAAAATGAGATAAAGAAAATCTTCAAACTTGCAGTTGTCTTTGTCTAAATGTGCTCCACTCAAGAAATCACCATATAAAGAAGACACCACCACCCCACCCCCGAAGCTCGTAAGTTACCTTTATTTCGTATGTTAATACAATTTTCTATTTGCAAACTGTGTGGCAATAATGAACAAGAATCTGGCGTTTAGAGTTCTAATTGGATTATTTGAATTAATAGTGGAACACCCAAGGAAAAATAAAAACACAGAGAGAGAGAAACACAGAGTGAGACGAATATTGCGCTTTGAACTGCCTTTTGCATGCTTGTGAAATGTTGAGAGCCTATGTCAAATTTAACGAGCTTTGCCCTCTGCAAATAACTTCCCCAACGTGCAGACAGATTAAACAGGAGCGTGTTTGTTGTACCACCGGTGTCGGCGGCTTCAGGTCAAACACGGGTTGTAGGAAATATAGTCCCAAAATCACATCACAGCTTCACTTAGTCTCAGAAAATCTCTGTAATCCTCCGTTATTTTCATACAGACTTATAGTACGCGTTTAGCGCTTAATGGAGAGCTTTCAAGGAGCGTCTTTGTTAAACTGATTCCAGCGCCAATTTCCTGCACGGTGGCTTGGAGGTTATTAGTCAGTACAATGGTGACACCGTGTGGTAAAAAAAGAGGTACTGATAATTGGAGAACGTTGAACACAGTGAAGCAAAACGGCACAAATATATCAGATTTAACAAGAAATGTTTGCATGACAGAAATAATCTGAGTTTAGATTTCTAACATAGTTTATTTTTGTTGGTCAAAGGTTAAATCTACTTTTCCATTTGAGGAAAAGACAGCGTCCCTCACCCAATGGAAGAAATCCTTCCTTTTACAACTGAGAGCTAACTTTAAAAAAGCAAAGAGAAAACTTATCCATAAAATGGAACTCCAACTTTATAAGTGAGTCTATGTCTCGACTCTCACTCATGATCAGATCACCAGAATAACAAGAACCTGTAAAAGTGGCTGGACTGAGCCTTAGCAATAGCATGAGGAGCTCTTTATATAAAGCCAGAACTCCTCAGCATGAAAAAGTAAATTGACATGGTTCTGGCATTTGACTAAGATTCCTCCTAGATGGTTTCCTGCAGAGGTTTTTCATTGGGAGGAGGTCCTGGGTTAAACCAAGAACACAAACCAGGCACCATATGGAAGTTTCTGACCAAGACATTACTTGGGGTTGCCTAGAATGGACTGGAGCGTGTCGCAGGGGAGAGGGATGTCTGGGTTACTGACCTGGATCTGTTAGCCATGTGACCTGGTCTGGATAACTGGAAGAATGAATGGCTGGACTGACTGAAATAAAATACTTTTGAGGGATTTGTTCAAATTACTTGAGTAGCCTTTCTTTGAGATCATTCAACAGATTGCCTTAAAAATATTATAAGATCCAAATACAATACCTGCAATAAGATGAAGTGCGCCATTTTAATAGGATGGGGCAGACTAGTGTTCTAGTCTAGCAGTCTAGTGTTCCTGATAGCAGCAGACAGAAAAAGTTGGTGTAGATGGTCTGAAGAGTTGGACAATGCTCAACATTTTTGTCCTTTCTGAAACAGATCTCACACTGAGGTTAAAGATACTTTAATAGTCCTTTCAGATGGTGGCGTATGGACGTCTGTCATATATGCAGCCATCACAGGTTTGAGTCCCAGTCTGTTGAACCTTGGCCAAAAGTCTTCCCCTCACTCACAACTAAAAACCCTACAAAAATGACCAAAGTGGTGAATTTCTGTCAACAATTTGCACTAAAGTTGAAACAGAAAAACTAGTAACCCTAAACGTGACTTAGAACATGGTGGGAATTAGGAAATTTTAACCATACAGATTGAAAAACTGACACAAAAAGTCGTCCATCATTGAGCTTTCAAAGGTAAAAAGGGCCAACAAACCAGAGTTTCTGAGCACTGTTGCAACATGAGCAGGAATTCCCTTTTCTTCTCCCACATTGTGTTGTCCTGTTGATATTGTGAGGTGGAAACTTCAGGGAGGAGACAAAGCGGCCCATCTCTGCCGGCGCTGTGACCTTGGGTCCCCGTCAGATACAAAAGCGTCCACGCAGGGCAGCATTCCTCAGAGCAGGTAAACAGAGCCTCCTCTAATCCCTCTGGGGGCCCTCAGTCTGCCAGGGCTCAACAACCGCTTTTACAAATGCTGACATTCGCAAACATGAACAGTCTGGCTTTGCTGGAAAACAAAACTCCCAGTTTCTGCAAATGGTGTTGGCTGGCTCGGTCCATCAAAGTCCTTTTTGCTCTTCTGTGGCGGCAGAGGAGTGGTAGGTTAGAGGGAAATGAACAGCATCAACAACCTGATACACTTCAACAATAACTGGACAGAAGTCTAGTTGTTTTAGTCATTTTGCAGTTCCAAAATCACTAAAACAACCCCAACAAATAAAATATAGAAATACTATTACACCAAAAAAATACTTAAAGGTCTTGTCTCTTTCTCAGATAAATTAAAGAATGTTAATTTATCAAAAGAATATGTAATAAAAATTAAAGGTATGACTGCAGCTACTGCAGCTAATAGATCCGCACATTTTCAGCTCCCCTCACCACCTTCTGAAGGAACCTCTGGCCTGAGTAGAACCACGTGTGGCTTTCGTTAGGGTAAGCATGGACCCGTATGAGATTCCCAGTGTGAATATCATAAACACCAGAGGCTGAACACTACAGACTCACTGAAATAACACCAAGATTCAAAACAGTTATATCAAGATCTATTTCCTTTTGTTTAAACTGGTCAACAGAAGTTAGTAAAATGCGACTTTAATAAGAGTGGTTGATGGCATTTTTCTACGATCCAAGAGGCATTATCATGACCAGCAAATGACCAAACCAGACTTTGTATGTTGAGAGACTTTGTATACAAGAACATCTTTGAAGTCTATGGTGCAATAGGAAATCAATCAGAAAGTTAATGGTTCAATTCCCACTTCTACCAAATAATGAGCACTTACTTTCAAGTTAAATGCTGATCTGGGAATCATATTAACTTTAGTGTAATATGGTGAATTTAGCAATAGTGCAAGGCTCTTTGAGTGGTCAGCATAATCAGAAAAATGCAACAATTTAATCCATTGGGAGGCGGACCAACAGCCTCACAGCTTGCACAAAAGCAAACTGTGAGGCCTCCAAGTAAAATGTATGTTCAAAACCATAAAAAAAAATTTGCATGCTAAGTTTAGAAAACCAGTGATTGAAGCAAAAAAAAAAAAAAAAAGAAATGAAAAATATGCAGAATTTTTATAATTTGGTTACCGAACCAACAAGTATAAAAGAAAATTAACTTTTTAAATCCTTTACACCAAAAAACCCATCCCCCCCCAATTAGTCAATTACACATTTGTTGTGTCAAATAGTTTATTTTCCATCTTTGCTTTCCAATGTAACAAATCACAACTTTATAGAAACATTTCACATGTTCAAATGTACATAACTGTAGAAGATTTTCCACATTCACAGCATCAGAACAAATGGAACAATAATTTCAGACATAATCCTGGTCATTTCACATTTGAAATATCACTCAAGGGTGTAAAGACAGATGATGATGCTTTGTCAACATTTTCCATCAAAACTCCAACATGTTGGATTTCTTTAGTCACTTGTTTGTTGCAACATACAGTTCAACATCAGGAGTCCATAGAGGCTTCTGTTAAAGAGTCTGACCAAACAGTGATTGTCAAGAAGCTTGGAGGACCCTTTGGTGCAGAGAAAGCCATAAAGCGGCTCTCTTTAGAGTTACGTGTCTGCTCTGCGAGCCCAGAAGTCGTCACATAAGTGGAAACCTCCATCCACAGGGCTAACAAACAATGGTAATCCAGGGAAGCCAACCTGCTGCAATTCACTCAACAACAGAGGTGTGGAAGGAAAGATGAGAAATGGTCAAGTTTGTGTACCGTAAGTAAGTAGAAGAGCAAAGGAAAGAAGAGGCAGCAACAAAAAAATCAGCTGCAGCTGTTCAGGGAAAAAAGGTCAAGATAAAACCTTCATTCTGAGCCCAGGAACTGAACAGCTGAAAGAAAACCTGACCGTTAGGCATATGGAACAGCATTAATGAGACAGGCGTGTCCTTGGTCCATCAAAGTGCTCAGATCAGCATTATTCTGTTGAAGATAAAGTGCATGGATTTAATTCAGACATTACAGACAGTACTAAAGGCAAAACTTATTAGCCTGTGTGACTAAAACAATACAAGAAGTGGATCATACCAAAGACTAGGAATGTCACAGAGAAGACCTGACTACATATAATAAAAATATAAAACTGAACTGGGAAAAAAAAAGAAACAAAAAGTTAATTATGCTAGGTTTACAGGGATCAACAAAATCTACAAACCGTTTATAAAGTTTGTACAAGACAAGCCTATGTTCACAGGCATGGAACAGAGTCTGACAAAAATCAAGTTACAGAAACAAATGTATTGCATTTTCTTTTTGATAAAGCAAATCTGCTGGTTTAATTCTATGAAAACGAGGCCTTGAAGAAAAGCAAGGCAATTTTAGAACACAAGTAAAATTAACACGTACCTCCAGTGAACAAAACAGTTTGTTACTTTATATTGCTATCATGTTTGAAATAAAACAATATTTGAATTAAATTTGAATAGGTTTTATGAGCTTCAACTTCCCCTTTTGTTCAATTTCCCTTAATTCAAATAAACCAACAGAAACAATCTGATCTTACTCTAATTTTAAGAGTAATATCAGATTTTTTTAATATTACACAGACAAAAACAAATCCACAAATAATCCTAACACACAGTTGTATTCACTAAATAATAAAAATGACCAAAGAAAAATCCGTTGTGATCAGAATAAACAGCTGGACTTTTTCAGTTAAGCCTGCCTATCCTGCTTGTGATAGCAAGAACCCTCTTCAGTGTTAAAGTTGTTACTGAGAGAAGAAGGCAAAGACTAAGCAACTATGTTTAGCACCAGCAAGATGAAGTTAGGAGAAGCAAAGAAACATTAAGAAGATATTTAAAAGGAAACTATTTTCTATAGCATGTTGACAAATATCTGAGCTACATTCAGGCGGCAAGAGAGTGAAAAAGAGCATAACTTTCAGAAGATAACAGGAAGGTTTCATGGAGTACAGTGAAGATATTGCATTTCATTCTTTAGAACTATCAACTTGGGATTGTTAGGGAACATACTGGACTTGAAAATGTTGGCACTGTTTAGCAAACCATAGTTCAGCTAGGGAACTGAATTATCAAGGGAACACACAAATGCTACGGTTTTCGTGATGCTAACAACACTAATGGCCAACACAGCACAGCTGTTCAAAAAGTCAACCTTTGTTTAAATAGTAAAATCCTGTGTTACAGAACTGAGACGTTGCCACTTTTAAATGATTCATGTTTGCAACTCTATTAAATCATCTACTTTAAATACAAGTATGCTGAACTACATTTTACTACATGCTAGGCCATTTATATGGTCACTCAGGCTTAAACCACAATAAGTGCGTCTTTAATGGATGAGATTGATCTGGAAAAAAAACAGAAAAGAACATTAATATGAAGATTACAGCAGATCTTCAGATCATCTGGATCCTGAGGCCTAATACAAAAACAAACAGCAATACATTAGTGATTCCGAGCATCCAACGAATTTACACCTTTGATCAAAGCTGGCATAAACCTTCTGATTATCAATTAATAGACTGATAAAACTTCTTAATAAAAGATCAGAGGAAAAAAATAAACCAAAATAATAAAAAAAAATGCATGAAGTCTACTGTAACCACATGTGGTCTGATGGAAAACAGTTGCTGCTAGTTAAACAGCTCACTGCAATATTTCGTTAATATGCAAAATTACTGCATCAAGTTCAACTATTCACAGTTTGTATGCAAATCATTCTTCACTGTAAAGTACAAAAGATTCAATGTGAATCTGTGTTTGGAATTATAAAGACATAATGTCTTATAATATTGTCATTATGAGCAGCATTGCTGATACTTGTTCCAAATCCACAGGATTTACTAACACCTTAAGAAAAATCAACAACTTAAAACACAGGAACATGAAACATATAAATAAAAAAAATCTCTAAAATAGCTCAACTTAAATCAAAGAGAATGAAACATGGTGAAGTCAGTTCAGACACAAAGTATAACTTAAATGTAAAACCTCTTGTTTACAAGAAGGAATTAGTAACATATGGCTTCATACCCTCAGTTACTAAGATCTTAGTGCAGCAACTTCATGAATGTGCAACTTCTTTAAAAGTAAATTATTTCAATTAAACCCAAATTAGAAAGGAAATATCTCTAAAAGAGTTTGTGACACATGCAGAATGGTCAGAAGTAAACAAGAACTTGTAAACAAGATTGTAGCGTAAAACACAAAATTAGGATCTTCATTTGGGGTTTCATCCAGATAAGCAGCCAAGGGAAAGTTTTGTCAAACTATCTAGCATCCATATTTAATACTCCAATTTTTCATCTATCCTTATTTCATCTAAATTATACCACAGTGAAATTAAGCAGGCTTTGTTTTATGAGGCTGCACATCAGGATGTCACCACTGTAAAACCTGAATGCTAAAATGTCTAATATTCCTGATAAAAATCAGTGAAAAAATGGACAATGAGGTTGCATTTTTAAGGCTGGCTCTTAAATATTTAAACCTAAGGAATAATATTTTTAGAAATGGTTTAATCCTGTAGTTGTTAAATCTTCCATATAAATGTACGACACGTTGGTGAATACCCACAAACTCACAGCTTCTGTGAAGTACAAAAGATTAAAATATAACACACATATAAAGAGACGTCATCATAAAGGCACCAGACACATGAACATCACACATAACCAAGCACACATCTTTGAGCTAATGTTTGACCGGCTTCACATACCAGCATGTTTACGGTATATTGGCCATGTTTTTATTAGCATTTTTTTTGTTGTTTTCCTTGAAACGTTTGTTGCTGTTTTTTCACTCATGAACAGAAATTTCAATTCTTGTTGTGACTCTAAAATAGAAACACACCACTCGTAAAAAGGATTTCTCTCTGGACAAATTAGCTCAGCTTTTACATATAAAAAAACTAACTTGTTACAACTTGACTATCACAAGGAAAGGAAAGAAATAGTCAAAAAGGATAAATTAAGAGCAAAATGTCTTGTTTACTTATATACAGGACCACTAGATGTTTAATGGTTGCTCCCTCAACATTTACTACAAATAATATTTAAATGTCACCAACTTCAGTGATATTTTTTTGTGAAATACATAAAAAGATGTAGTGGAGAAAGAGAGGGAAATGAAATGAATTTAAATGTCAATTGAAATGTCAGAAAACCTGTTTATCACTGATTTATGTAATACAATATAAAAAGACAGAAAAACTGAAAATTTTTATCATAATAAGTAAAGGAGAAATCTGGGTAATTTCCCAATAGCTTTTAACTGAACTACTTCAGCATGTTCAGATGAGTGTTTGTGTGAATTCAATTTATAGTACAAGGTTTGCAGTTAAATTTCTTTGACTTTTCTTCTAATTAATGGTATTAAGCAGTGACAATGATTTCAAATCCAAGTAAACCACCCTGCTCAGTTATAAGGTATCAACCAATCAGATGACTTCAAAATCTTAGATCCTTTCTCTGGCTTAAAAAAAAGAATAAGGAATGAATGAAAGCAGTTTTTCTCCCAAAGCAATTAAAAAAACATTCTAAATATAGCACTTGCCAACTATAAGAAATCAAGTGACTTTGATAATAATAAACTTTCTATTTTTGGTACAGCTCTAAACTTTTGACAAGTACATAATCTGACAAACAAACAAACCGCATGTCAAAAGAAATCATTTATCTCCAATGCCTTACAATCCACAGCTAAAAGATTGAATTACATTCAGAACAAAAAGAAACTGAAATTCTTTAACTTTTAAATCCAGAGGACTCTGAGGAGAACCAGAAAGACTAAACAGTATTTACAAACTCCACAGAGAGTTTGGCATTCTGAAAACTAAACCATCTAAGGATCTCTAACTTCAGCTGCTGCTACAGTAAACATCCCATCAGAATCCAGGTCCCTTCTGTCCCTGCATGAAACATCCCCACTAGATGGCGCCATTGGCCAAAAAACCCAACCTGAGGATAAGCTTAGGCTGAAACCAACAATGCAACAAAAGAGATAAAATACTGCCATCTACAGCGAGGGAGTAAAAATGACACCACAAACTTCTCCCTGCATGAAACCGAAGTATAAAATAAACATACTATGAGGTGTTTAAAGCTGAATAATAATCAAGTGACTTTTTAAGTTTATTATAGACAACTCAATGAAGAGGGCAGCAACCATTAATTATCCCATGATAGATTTTACCATGTCCTTTTGAGATAGGGGGAAAAAAGAAAGTTCAAACATCGAGGGATGATTCACTGTTTAGTGTCTCTTCAATGCTATTTTAAAACTACAGCCACTAGGCAGGCAGAATCAAACACATGCATGCACACAGCTACTGTCTTTTGTGTTCATTTGTCCAAACTGGAGGGAGACGAATGATGAAATCTGTGGCGAGACGATGAGTGCGTTGAAGAAATAATCCTGTACCCACGTGGAGCAGAGCTTTGCACGAGAGACTCCCACCACAGCAGGAGAAAGAGACCCTTTGGTGGATCTGCTGAGCTCCTCAGCCATCAGTCAGCGACACATCAATGTGGGACAAATCAATCATGTGCCTGTGTAGCAATGGTGATAAAATTGTTTGTACCACAGACTGCTGAGAGACACCGTACGTGAAATCATCACAGGCTCTATCAGGACTACTAATCATTTAATTATGTAAACAAAGATGAAAGGAAGGTGAGTATTGATTACCTATGGAAGCTCATTTGGAAACTCGCAGCATGCTGGGGATTGGAAAATTTGGCAATAGCTTTTCTCTGCTGCGGCATCATTTTGAACATCTGCAGGAGACAGAGAAGGAACGAACTGAATAGAGAGAGATACTCATCCAATACACAAGAGAACATGGGGGTGGTGGGGCCAACTGAGGTAATTTATTCATTAACTTCAAAATCAACCCAACAGAGGGCGCTAAGAGATCACATTTCTACACTGGTGGAGAGATGAATTTCATACTCTTTGAATCCTTTTATATTATTTCACCAAGCATCAATGTTTTTACTGGTGACAGACCAAACATAGTAGAGCAAAACAGCAAAATTAAAGTGAAATTAAAGGATTAGAAATCTAAAAAGTGTGACAAATTTGTATTCGATGCGTCTGAGGAACTGAACTTTTTTCCCCTTCTTTTTCGAAAAGTAACACAAGCACAGTCAAATTAGACAAAGTATTTCTGTGAACATCAGCTTCTAGTCTTGCTACTGAGGCCCCATTTACACAAAGCTGCTCTTTAGTGAAAGTAACATTTCTGTTGTGATCCAGCCGTTGTGTTACACATACCCAGTGATCGATTCGAGTCTCTGACGCGATCACTTTTTGAAACCAGGTTTCAGAATGGAAGTTTTTAGGAACAACTATTGCAGAGGTGTGAAGCACTGTGAAAGAGCACATGCCCAGAACACATGGGCGTAGGGTTTGTCTACGCCAGCACGGGCGAATAAAAACGATGGGTGATAGCATTGTACTCTATTGTGCCACGTAATCTGTTTAGCTTAATACAACTTCTGACAAAAAATGCATATGAATGGTACACTGGAGACGGGTTACTGTTTTCTAAATGACGTGAAAGCTAAGACATACGTTTTAACGACATGCTACAATCACAGAGCCAAATAGTGGCCTGGCATAAAAACTACAGACGATTCAAGGTGTCTAAATGGAGAATCTGTCCCAAATCATGTCCCATATTTGGTAAATACTAACTGGAAGGGTGAGGGCAACATGTCAAAAATATGTCAACTTTTCTTTTTCCAACAGTAAAATTGTGATCATGAGTTTCATCACAATTTCTCTATGTAAAATAGATGTCCTTATATCTAAGCATATAATGAATAAAAGCACTTTCAACACATAGAAAGTGCTCTACAGATCTCTTCTTTGCCAGATCATCAACACAATATAAGGTGCATCCATGTTTCAATCAGCTTTGAACAACTTCACTGTTTTGAAAACGAAAAGCAACCCCACAGCATAATGCTGCCAGTGCCATTGAAGTGTTTGTTTTACACTGAAATTTAGCTGCACACCAAAGGATTCACCTACTTTGACATGATTGCTTTTAATTCAAAAAATGCTTTCTTCTAGCCACTATTTTATCAGAAGGGTTGTTCCATCAAATAAAACCCACATAAATGAGATTGATGTTTGTGACCAAAACTATATCAGGAAACGTTTGCAAAAATTAATTTTAAACTTGAACCTTTCTAAAGATGTGGTGTGTCCTACCTCTATAGGGCCGATGGACATGAGGAGGTTCTTGAGCTGAAACTCGGTGGTAGATGTGGAGAGGCCCTCGATGCTCACAGTGCTGTGTTCTTTCTCTGCTCCTCTCTGGCTCTGCTTAGTGGGTAGTGGGTGACCCCGTCCCATCGGACCGGTCCCTCTACCTCGACCCCGGCCCGATACGACAACCTAAACCAAGCAGTGAGCAAAAATAAATAAAACAAGGCTTGAAAAAAAAAATTCTAAACTCTGCTTCTGTTGACGATATAAACAGTATATATGCTCAAAGATACGTTTAAAAAAACGTCACATATTTTTCCTCTTGTGCCTTTCAGACTTTTAACGTGATTGACTCATCATATTTCTACACAGAACATAAACGTCAGAAGATGATGCCAGGCTGCATGACATATCTTCATATGATCTTGTGTGAGAGAGAGGTATGTTTCCCCTGGTGCAGAAAGAGGAGGAGGTGGAGGAAATATGATTATGAGTGTGTGTGTGTGTATCTGGGGGTTGAGGGAGCATAAAGGCAGAGCAGCCATGCAGGTGTAGTGGTGGCTGCCTTACACTGTCAGCATCTGCGAGTCTGGAACCAGTGACAAGAGCCTGGTGGTGACATGTGCGTGGAGCGGCCAGGGGAGATGGAGGATCCCTGCTTGTTCTACTGCTTTCAGCCTGTCAATACGCCTGAACCTGGCACACTAGTCTGTCCCACTGCATGATTGCTACATCTACCCAGCGCCGGCATAATCACTTTTTACAAGAGACGTTTTGGCTGGGAGTTGCCTTGAAACATGAGTTTACACTGGTAATAAATACATTACAGGTAAAAAGATTCTTAGTGTCCTAAAACAAAAGAGACAGAGATAGAGATAGGTCTCTTTCATGTCACACCCTGCTTTGCTGTGCGTCTCCCGAGCCCCCGCGGCTAGCCTGCGGTGTTCCACCTGGTCCCGCCTGCTGCTGTCCCATCATGGTCACCTTCCTCTGGACGCTCTGGTTGAGTGGAGGTGCTTGCCAGGTGCCTTGCTGCTGCGCTGGGCTGCTGGTTGCCTCGGGCCCCTTTCCACTCTGGATTGGAACAATGAGGAAAAAACACTAGGTCACTATCCAAATTCTGCTCGTCTTTATTTGTGCGCAGCCCCGACACAAAGTACTTGGCCAACAGTTTACACAGCAGCATTTGTCCTCCCATTATCCAAGAGCAGGATAATTCTGTGCTCTCTCAAAGAATCATAGCATGAAGTAATTGCAATGCCAGTTTTATTAACCAATCAAAATAAGTGTTGAAACAATTCATCTGATTAATTGTGATGAATTGATTACTGAAATAATTGTCAAATCATTTAGTATTGTATTTAGGAAATACTCTAACAGCTTTGAGACTGTGAGCTTTGTAATGAAATACATACATGATAGAAAGATAAAGTAGATAAAGATAAAAAGATAGAAACAGAAAAGGAGTTATATATATACACAGTATATAGAAGATCAATAAAGAATTTTAACATGTTTATTTTCCTTATAAATGTTCTGTTGAAAATGTAAACAGTCAAAACATGTTCTAGTACTCCATCAGCAACTACTAAATACATTTTTCTTTCGATTAATGGCCGCTACATTGATTACTATAATGATTACTGTACTTAGAAATAGGTAGGGGTTCACCAATTGCAATTTTCTGTCCAATCACCGATCTCTAAAAAGCCTGATCTGCTGATTCCAATTTTGGCTGACACTAATAACTTTTTTGCAAAATATAGCAAAAGGTTGCCAGGTTTGCAATTGTAGGGAGACTATAATTTTAGTATTTTTTTTTTTTTAATCAGGGGGAAAACGTGTCCAAAGAACTGTGCAACCAACACCATGTTCCACTATGGAAATGAGTAGAGTGTTTAGACTAAAAAGATTTATTTTTGATCTAATCTGACCAGAGCAGCTTTTCCAAACCTTTGCCATGTCCCTAATATTCTAACCTGCATATAAAAAATAAACATATAATTTTCTTTCCATTCCACTATTGCACTATTTGTGTTTGTCTGTCACATAAAATCCCAATAAAATACATTGAAGAACATTGAAAAGTTCAAGGGGTATTAACACTTCTGTGTGGAACTGTATATAATTGACCAAGGGTTGCGAAAGGAGCTCCACAAAAGAAACTAAATATCTGCAATCACTGGAACTGGATTTCTATCAGCCACTCTGCAGAGAATAAAGATCAACCCAACAAGGTGATGGTCTCATTATCAAATAAAGTCACAGCTCCGCTGTTGACATGCGGCGAGGAATTGAAGGTCGTCCCTTCTCCAACTCTGCAGAAAGATGTGACAGATCAATACACGGGAAGAAAAGAGCCGCTATCTCTGACCTGTCCCCAGCGGAGAGTAAATGGATTAATCCCTTCTATAGAAATCACAGCTCCTGATTGAGCCCATCAAATGCTAAGCTGTATTACACTGAAGCGACAGCAGCTCGATGTGTATCCCATCCCTCCCCCTGCTTCACACACAACCATTTTCCTGAGCTTTTGTGTTTTGCACTGCTTTTGTATTACCTCTGATGAAAATATAATTTGCCTCTTATCTCTGTGCCTAAGCTATACAAATCCAAAATCCTCAAAAGTGGCAACTTTCTTACACAGGTATTATGTTATCCCCCCGTACACCTTCAACCAAGAAAGATTAATTACAAGGGTCTTGGATTGGCATCTATTGTTGCCTCACACCTGAGAGATGGGTTGATATCAAAAGCAACTGAGGGATGACAGAGAGGAAGAGGGAAGGGGAATAAGAGGAGATAACATTGTCAAGCTCTCGTTGACGACAGCAGAACAATGCAGGAGGGAATCTTCTTCGCTCTGCAACTTATGAGGCTTTTCGTTTTCAACCACTTTTCCTCCACTTCAGATCCTCCTACACTTTTTTTTCCCCTTTAAGGTTCAGGAAATCAGATGCAGAGTCATCTGATTTCCTGATTTAGTATGTCCATTAACACAGTGACACCCTGTGAACTTCATCTGCAGTCAGTCTGCAATTTTACCGCAGCTGCTTCATCCTAAGGGATGAGGGGCTGAAAGCGGCTTATTTCAAATAGTATCACATCCCACTGACATGTCTCTTCAATGATGAGTATTAATGCACAACGTGCATCCCCTTTGTCATTGTTCAAAAATAACAAAAAAAAAGATTAGTGTGCAATTAGAACAAAGCAGTAACTTTACATAAACCTTCAAGATTTATTTTGTCATCTTACAACTACACATTTCAATGTATTTTATTAGGATTTTATACCATAGCTCAATAGAAAATGTGGATAATTCTGAAGTAGGAAGAAAATTATGTGTTTTAAAGATTTAACAAATAAAAATCAAAAAAGTGTGGCATGCACATATGTTTAACAGGCATTACTTTGACAGGCCTCAATAAGATTCCATCTATAATTTCTCAGTACAAACCCTGCTGTTTTCTGAAACAGGCCTCAGAGGCTTGTTAGAAAGCATTGATGAATGAACTGCATCATGAAGACTACAGAACACAGCATACAACTCAGGGATAAGGTTGTTGATAAATCTAATGCAGCATTAGATTCTAAATTAATAACCCAAACTTTGGACAGAGCTCAGTTCAACCCATTGTCCAAGAATGGAAAAGGTACGGCCAAAATGTCCATCAAACTAGGCACAAAAATGCATCATTAGGACAACTAATAATAGTGCACTACACTAACGTAGCCTTTATTTAAAAATAAAAGCTATGTTAGTTGGTTACAAGCCATGGTTGAAAGTTGAAGAAATCCATAAGATTTCCTGTTTACAGTTTGCCACAGAGTAAACTAAAATTGTGGGAGAAGATTATTCTGTCTGATTAGACCAAAACTCAACCTTTTGTCCCACAAACAGTCTATGAATGGCTGAAAATTGTAATTGCACATCTTGAACTCATCATCTTTATGGTAAAGCAAGGTAACAGCTGCATCATGCTATGCTGATCATCTTTTTTGCAGACACAGAGAACTGATTAAAAACTTTGTGCGTGTGAACACAAGAATGGTCAAGTTAAAGCACAGAGCTGGAATCTCTCTGAGAATTTTATAAGCGTGTTCACACCAGCTCTTTTTAGTCCACTTTAATCAAACTCTGGATCGGTTCTTAAGAAAGTCCAATGTGAATTGACAGTGCAATTAAACCCAGGTTCGGTTCCAATGAAGTGAAATATGGTGCATTTTGAAACCACATGCAGATGCAAGTGAACCGGAGACCACTCCATAAGTAGGAATCAAACTAGAGCAGGGCATTGTTGGTAAATACAACCTAAACAAACGGGAGAAATGGGTCGTGGTCTTTTGCCAAAGACAAAAGAGAAATCCTACAACCGCTAAAATATGACCCAACTCCATTTTTATTTACATTTTGTGAAGAAGGAAGTTGCCCTATATGTCTTCTTCAGAGGTTTTCATGTTGTGGATCTTGGTACAGCACCACCACAGGTGAGGGGGTGAACATTTTTTCAAAAGGTTTGGTTCTTTTGACAGTGCAATGTCAAACCGCACCAACTGAAAATGTAACAAAAGTTGCTATTTTGATCCCCAATCAAACAGAGTCTACCACACTATCGTGTCAAAAAACAAAAAATACGAAGTTCACTATGCAGTATGTTTGAGATATTTTGCAGATAAGAATGAACTAGTATTTCAGTTTGCAGATGCACAACACTGTAAAGATATGCCTAATAAAACTTGCAGCTGTAATCGACCCAAAAGGTGGTCCTACAAAGTAATTACTCAGATGTGTTGAACACCACTTGACAACACACCCTGTGTCACTTTGTAAATGCCGACAATATTGTTGAATCAAAAAAATATTTCCATGAAAAACTCTTAAGCATGGGATTGTAACATAACCCAAATGTTTAAAAAGTTCAAAAGATATCAATAGTTTTGAATTCCAGTGGATCAAGAGAGTATGAAATGGCATTCCTGAATATCTTGTTATTCTTATTTTGCCCATCTGTCTTGAAAAGAGGACATCAACCTTTAAAAGCAGAGCCGAGGACTCTCCAACTCTACAGATAAATGTCAAACTGATCTTTTTTTATTAATGCCACTAGACTTTCTGAGTTCCAAGAGCTAAAAAGTGTGTAAAGACATGGAGGCTTAAATACCAGCTCCTAATGCTTAATAGAAGATACTGTTAACAGATCCAATTTTACCAAAATGACACAGACATCACCATGTCATTCTCATAGGTTAGATATCAACTACATAACAAAATAGACAGTGAGAGGGAATCAATGGCATTTCCTTCCCCAGTTATGCAGTTTCCCTTGTGGGTAAAATCTACAGCAAAGGATCAAATAAATGTCAGACACAAAAGAAGGTGTCAAATAAAAATGAAATCCTGAGCTCACCGGTCCTGAAAGTTTGACGACTCTGACTTTGTGTGGCACCTGCTGGGCTTCCACACCTGAATTTTTCACTCGCTGCATCACAGTTCTTTTCGCCCCAGTTTTAGGTCCTAGAGTCTGAGCTGGGCCTTGCCTCACCGAAAGAGGGGTGTTCTTTTGAGGAACTTGAGCGCCCGGTTTGTTTGCACTCTGTAAAGAGCTGTTTCTTCTTTGTTGCAGCAGAAGTGGCTGCTGCTGTTGGTTCTGTTGGGGCTGCTTCCACTGCTGCTCAGGACCTGAGCCGGGGGTCTGCTGCTCCTCTGGGCTCCCTTTTACCATCTGTAGGCGTGACTTGACGTTGGGGCGTGGGGCAGGGATCAGGGCAGGAATGCTAGGAGGCATGGCACTGTCCTGATTAGGATTAGCTAATGTGTGATTTACTGACTGTTGTGGTCTCTGAGGAACCGGCCTCTGCTGCTGGTGAGCCTGTAGTGGTAGCAGGTTTTGTTCTTGCTGCTGCTGTTGCTGCTGCTGCTGTGGTACAGGGAGTTGCTTTTGCTGATTTGGTAGTGAAGGTTGAGTCTGTGGAGGAGTAGAGTCCTGGTTTTGTGTGTTTGTCTGAGCGTTAAGTCTCTCCAGCAGCTCCTTCTTCCTGACACCAGCCTGCATCTGCCGACGCAGCTCCTTCCTCTTCAGGATCTCCTCTCTCAGACGCTTCTGCTCCTCGATCTTCAGACGGTACTGTCGCGTCTCCTCATCTTCGTCAGGGTCCTGCAGCATAAAAAGCATGTTGCAAAAGGTGATTTAACAGTAAAAAGGGCTGCTCAAAGAATAAAAAATTATAATAATTGTAGTCAATATTAAAATCACAATTATATTTAATGGAGTTGAAGCATCCTATATTTCTCACATAAAATTAAAATTTTTCCCAAAATTTTCCTAAGTTGTGTCTCTTAAGGCATGGCTAATTTATTTTACTCCAAAGAGATTTTACATCATTGGAGAACACTGAAGACCTGTCTATTTGCAAATTTGTCTGTGGAACGCAATTCCAAATTGGAAAATCTGAAATACTCTCAAAGAAAAGTGCATATTGGGAAACTGAAATATATAGAGACAATGCTACTTGACATGCTCTTGGATGGAGTTACAAAGCAGCCAGTCCAGGAGTACCATTTATTAATACGCATTAACATGCACAGTTTATGCATATTGAGTGTATTTGGTGTTGAAATGTTAAAATAGAGGCATTCATAGAGATGGTTTCAAATATTTTAACTAGTTGTAGTCTCAAACCCCCACTAATATCAGAAATCCATTGTACAAAACATTTACCTCAACTTCTTCTACTTAGAAAAAAATAAAATGCTGGAGCTCACTTCTGAATCAGCCAAATTTCCCTTTATTAGGTCTAGAGCAAGTCCAAACTTGGACTAGTTTAAAATATGTAACATTTAGACAATGTGGAATGGATTACAGTGGACTGACAGTATTCACTAGGATTACTAACAGTATTGGCCAGATTGAGCCATATTTCTAAATAAATCTAAAATTTAAGGTACTGAACGACTACTGCAGAAAGGCACGGTATTTCCTGAGTTAATATACAACGTCCCATTTTAGAGCAGCTTAACAGGGGAAAAGCATTTCTCAACTATCAGGACAGCTATTTTTTTGTTGTTTTTTTCTTGCAATTGGGTCTGATCCTTGCTCACTGACCTGTGGTATTGAGATGTACGGTGTGTTTGGAGTTTCCTGTTGTTGAGTCACCACCCTGCCTGCTTCCCCAGCCTGTGGTTCAGTCTTCGCAGCTTGGCCTCTTCCTCTGCCACCGCCATACGCCGGCTGAATGTTCTGCCCCGGACGCGTTCCCGGCGTTGTCCTGGCAACAGGATTGATGCTGGCAGCGGGGGAGGAACTGTTCATGTTTGTGTTAGCAGGTGCTACAGGGAGCTCCCGTAGGTTGCTGTTGCGGTGCTGCATTTGCTTGGAGATGGGCGTGTTCTGAAGACACAAAGAGATTTAATTCAGGTCTCTAATTACGTTTTATCTACTTGCATAATTTTGGTCTCAAATGAAATTGAGGGGTTCCAACTGAATAAAATAAATACAATGAAAAAATACTAAAGACTAATTTTGCGACACTATGGCAAAACAGAACACTCGGATTTCACTTTGACAAATAATGACCTTCTCTGTTGATCTCTTACCATTCTCTGCCTGTTTGACATGTTCCTCTGTGGGGGGTTCTGAGAACGGGGATTCATGTGCCTGGGGCCACCATGCCCCTGCTGCTGATGGAAAGGATTTTGACCATGATGTGTCATGGAGCGAGGCTCATTGAGATTTATCTGTTGGTGCTGTTGATGGGGCATCTCTTGCCTATGGTGGTGGTGGTGCTGCTGCTGATGTATGGGATGGGGAGATAAAGGATCATGATGTGGCAGCTGGGAGACAGGGGGGGAAGGCATCAAGCCCTGCAACGGTAGCAGAATTCATATTAAAATAAATATTTTAAATCATCTTGAATTATTTTTCTATAAAATGTTTACTTGGTAATAGACAGCAAACTTGTGAAATTGTGTTCAACTAATATCATCTCTTTCACATGGAATATCCCAAGGCTCTGTTATGGGGCCTTTTACATTTTTCTGTACATGCTCTGCCTCCCAGGAAACACGATCAGGGAGCAAAATATTTTTTTGGCCTTTTGATGCCCATGGCGCCTCCTTGTACCTCTCCTTGAAGTCTTCAGATTCGCTATAACTGCTCTTCTTCTAACTAAGTGAAATAACCTAATGGATGAAAAATTCTGTTTGCAAAGCTGGTAAAACTGAAATTTAGTATTTTTGGTCCACCAACTCAGATACCAACTTTGAGACTCTTAATTCTCTATTCAGGTTATATGCTGAAGTCTAACTTATTTGTGTGTATAGAAGAGAGAAAAAATTACAAGATTATCCATATTCATTTTAAAGGACACACTGCTAAATGATTGCAGTACTTAGTTTTGATTGATTTTTCAACTACTGACCAGCTGACTTCAAACAGAGCAGATCAAAATTAATGCTATCACCACCAAAGGGACTATTTGATTTGGAGCCAGAAAAGTCCAAATATGATTCACAAAAATACAAAAACAACAAAATGCATTATAGAACTAGAATACAAACATAGACTATGACACTCTCTATTTTGGCCAATGAGTTAAAATTATGACTAAGGTTATCCCTAAGAGGGACAACATAAAATTTTTGCCTGTTTGTATTGCACTTTATTAACATGGATTTGAAAATCCATTTCACTTTGCTTTGATTTTTGATAAATTCATCTTCAAAAATGAGACCAATAAAATCCTACATTCACGATCAGAATCCTTGTCAGTAAGCAAAGACACCTTTGTAGAGTCATATGGAAACTTTTTGCCTTTAATTAATAACTGGAACATTGATCGATACATTTCATATATGCATATATATGCTTGATAATTTTGATTATGGTAATTGGCAAAATGCGATATTTATTACTTGTTTCATAACTGGCTACTCTGTCATGCTTTTATTGTGTAAAGCACTTTGAACTGGATTGTTGCTGAAATGTGCTAGTCAAATAAACTTGACTTAAAACTCAAATTTGAGGATATATATGAAGGTCCTCTCAACAAGACCACATATATATATATATATTACTAACCTATTTATTTGTATCCATCATCAACAACAGACAAACTTGGAAGACGAGGATAAAATCTTACCTTTGTATATTTCATAGTCTACTTATTATCCCACTTGTCATTTCATTCTGCAAGTGTCTATTTTACATGCTACTTATTGGTGATTGATATAAACAGAACTTTAATTGTTGCTTATCTTATTTGTTGTTGGATTTCAAATATCATACGATAAGGATTCCCTCACTAGGGGGAGCTCTAGTCTATTTCTCTTGACAAAATGCATTGGCTCTTGCTAAGTGAGACTGTTTTGAAAATAACTTCAACTTTATGGGAACATAAAAACTACTCAGAACACTTAATAAAAGTTTCAAGCAGAATCAGAGCATAAACAAGATAAAGAAATGTCTACCACTTACTCTTCGTTGTACCTGCAACCCAAACTGAACTGGTGGAGGGGGGAACATGTTGCCCTGCTGGCCGAATGGCTGCCGAGGGCTCATGAAAGGCCGGGGCTGGTTTGGAGGACCACCTTGTTGATTCAGGTTCACCATCCCCTGGTGGCCTTGGTGGGGAGGGAGGTTGGGTCTCGGAGGTTCTCTCTGGAACAGTCCTAACGGGCCCTGGCCTGGCTGGTTGAAGGGTGCTCCAGGAGGGCCAAAGCCCATGTGGGCCTGGCCGGGCAGCTGCTGCTGGTGGTGGTGGAGGTTGTTGCCGCTGTTCATCAAAGTGCCGGGCCCCGGGTGATCAAAAATATGCTGACCTGGAAACCGTGATGAATCTCCACACTCTGTGGACACACAGGGAAGACAAAACAACAACAGCTCCGTTAAGTTTGTTTTCTCACAAAGAAGAAATTTCAGATTTCTTTGCAGCATGAAAAACAACATCAGACAACTCTATTAGGGTGAATGGGGAAAGAAGAATATAGGTTATCAATTTTACATTAACGATAGGTATGAAAAATCATAAATATGTATGTTTAACTCCATTTCCAAGGTTCATTCACATGTATATACATACATGCATTTAACATGAGATCTGCTAATACAGCAGCACCAGAGAGCTGGCAGCATACCCTCTAGGTATAGTGCTAGAGGTGATGAAGAGAGCTCAATATGTTCTGAAGGCTTCCTAACACTCATCAAGGCTAGACGTTGAGACTAACCTCCTATAAAGAGAGGCTCCCTGTCCTGAGGGCCCTGAGGTGGCTGGTTCCTTAGGGGCTCCATGTGATGAGGCAGTCGCTGGGGTGGACCAAAATTACCTGGCATGTGCTGCTGGAAGTCTCCCAGGACCTAGGAAGAAAACCCCACAAAACTCATGAATCATTTCACCAATCTGGAAACTCAATAATCAAAAAAACACTCTAACTAATAAAGGGAATTTGTGGAGAATTAGACCGGGCAGGGAGAGTGTGAGTAATTGAAGTGCTGGGATCTTTAAACAGATGTAAACATCAATATGCATGCTAATACCAAAGGAACCCTTCAGCATGAATTCCTGAGCAAACCTGCATTAATATTTTTTGGGGCTTTATTGATATAAATGAAGAGCCAGTGTCTAATAAGGAAAGGGTGTTTCGGGGGGGAATAGGTGGCCTCATCTTTGTTTCAACCACTTCGTCTGGTCGACAGCTTTCTACTCTAAACCCAATCAATTTAACCAAGAAAACCAGATAACAACTATTTAATCCCTCCTTGGAATTTGAATCCCCCCTCATAACTGTCTCCTTTATTCTTTAAACATTCATCTCTGTTGAAAAATTAACCTCCTATTCAACACGTGACACTTCCACAAATGGGCTGCTTGCCTCCTCTGAGCCTATTGTAAATTACTTAAGATGCTATCAAGGCCTAATCCATCTTTATTCCACTGCTCTATGGAGGTATTTAGAGAGAAGAGGTGTTAAAAAGCAAGGCCAGAGTCCCCAAAACTTGCTTAACATAAAGTTAATCAAAGGGGCTTATGAAGACAGGGGATCACAATGGGGGCACAATCATACTATTCTAAAAGGTCAGACAGACAGGTTTGCACAATGAGGACTCCGGTGTCCATATAATACCTCTCAAATACCAAAGCTCATCCTCTCACTTCTAATCCTTGATAAAACAGTGTCTGGAAAGCTCAATATTTGAGTGAAGCTGGTGAAGCTCCCAGCTAAAAAGGTGTAATATAAGCAAATATATTAGAGGAGGCCAAATGTTAAAGCACTCAACTCATAATGAACATCTGATTTTAACAAGATGGTTTTTTAAGATAATTTATATTGATTTCTTAGAGTGAACAATAAAGTTAATTGATTTGTGAAATATTTGAATTCTATGGCAATACATATGCATTAATATTTTTCCCCTTTCTACTTCAGTTGTATAACTGTAAACTACATTTTTCATAGCCACTGACATTAACTTTTGATTATTGGTTTGTTTCTTGTTATAGCCAAAAATTTCAATGAATTATGGCTATAAAATGTTAATGCAAAAATGCTCCAATTTCATATGTAACTTAATTGTATGTTATCATCTGAAAGCTTTGTGACTCAAGTCGCATGCCACCTAAAAATGTCAATTATAGGGGATATGATGGCATTTTTGAAAGCAGGGTTGATTAAGATGGGAGAAATTAAAAGTACAACTGATACCAATTTCACTACCTACTATGTGTAGGATACTGATTCCAAAACTCCACAGAACCTTGCAATAGAAAAAAGTTTCAACTGTCCTTTTAAAATTTCACAAACAGTCTCAAACTAAGGTTCCACAGTTCACAGTTCTGACATTATTATTAGAAGCAGTGTTGCACAGAAGTCCTGTTAACTTTTGTAGATGCTGACTTATTTCAAACTGTAACTCATAAATAGCAGGGTACCAAGATGAACTGCTAGCTTTGTTTTCTGGCTCGGCACAGACGCTGTTGTGACATTAATTCTTTTTCACACACCTCATTAGCAACTCCTCTACAGCCATCAGCATCAGTAGGCATCACCAAGAGATGACTGTTCATAGATGGAAGGAAGCCAAGCTTCCCTATCCAGCACATTACAACGTAGAATAAGGATTCCCAAAATGTAGAAATGTTTTCAAAACTAAGCAAATACCTATCAAATAAACAGCATCTAATTTTTTTTACAAAATGTTCTTTCAAGCATTTATTTTTTTCCTCCATATGTTGATTTTCCGATAAATTAATCATTTTATTGAATAATTTAAAAAAAATCATCATAAGTTGGAGTTTAGAGGCTTAAAGATCCGTAGAAACAAACATTCCTAAGAAGAGCTTTAATTGGTGTTAAGATTAATATTTCAAAACCTGTCTCCAAAAATTTTATGCATTAATACTGGAGGCTATGACCCCCCATTAGTCCAGCCTTTAAACAATTAAATTTGATGGGATGATAATGTATGATAATCACGCGTAATCACATGTCCACTGATAAATGGAGAGTTGCCTGCTGGTGTGTCACCTGCATTTCAAATCATGTCCTTGGCAATGGTAGCCTAAATGTGATAGACAGCTAGGGAATCCAATATTGTGCTGTTTATCTCCCAACTTGTCTGAATTCTCTTCCCAATACATCTTCTGCTTTCTGATAAGAGCCCAAACTGTTTTTTAGCAAGTCTGCTGTCAACATCCAACATGATGTTAAGACGTATGGGAACAGTAGCAGCATCATTCTGACACAGAAGGTTGAGAAAGAGGTAAATAAAAATACAGCTTTTCATTAAGAGCGTCTCCAGAGAAACAGCCAGGCTCATTTGTACAGCCACATGAAGGCAATTGGATGTAGTCATTTTCTGATTGCTAATTTGCATAAATCCATATAAAATGCAATTTCCAGAAATATGTCAGTCAGCAGCAGCCCCACCTGATGCCTGGGCATCATTATCTAAAAGGATGGTGCGACTTAGGGCACTTCGGCTCACTTTGTGGCAAGCAGGCTTCTTCAATGCAATTATGTCTTGAAAGATATTTCTGTCGCCTTTTGGGAGGGCTTCTTTGTGACTCAAATGGAAGACCCTTTCTTCCAGAAAAATCACTAATCTCAGATACATTTGTATGTCAAATGTAAGAATATAAGATGGAAGGTGGGGGGACGCCTCAGTCCACCACCATGTTTCACTAGCTCAGATATCATTGAGAGAACGTTTCTGCGTCTTTAGGACACAAACTTGCAGAGACTGAATTTTTACCAAGAGTATATCCCATATTCACAATACCATTATGTGCCAAGCTGGCTTGTCTGAGCTCCACACCATCCATGAAGAGCTGTTAAGTAATTCCCGTCACAGCAGAGCCCTGCCTCCAAAAGTCTTCAGCCTGGAGCTCCTATCATGTGTTTCCAGTTGTACACCCAGGCTCGTATCGCTGTTTATGGATTTGCTTTAACAGTATTTGGTCAGTGCACATGGTCTAATTGAAGTAATGATATTTCCTCTAACATAAAGGGACATCGACCGTGTGGCGAGTGAAAGAAAGTGAAGCAAATGGAAGGTGAAGGAGCAGCTGCTACTCACAGGAAACCTCTGAGGACCCACAGCAGGTCTGGACTGGCTCTGAGCAGGAGGCATCAAGGGCACTGCAATGAGAAGAGAGCGGCAGAAACGGGGAGCAAGAGGTGGGGGAGGGGTGGAAAACAAGGAAAATGAGAGGC
Organism: Gambusia affinis; assembly: GCF_019740435.1. Classification (NCBI taxonomy): domain Eukaryota; kingdom Metazoa; phylum Chordata; class Actinopteri; order Cyprinodontiformes; family Poeciliidae; genus Gambusia; species Gambusia affinis. Next base: position 8,710,378 of record NC_057888.1, read on the forward strand.
AGTAGGCAGAGAGGGGATGATTGCAGAGAGGAGGAGATATCTCTATACTAAGGATTCTTAGGCATAAATGTTACATTTCCACATTATTTTTTTTTTTTACGTTGATGGGTAAGGAGCAGGGATCTCAAGGTAATATTAATATCAAAACAATTTACAAAAAAGTAGAGACGGCATTTGCAGTTTCATAACATTTGGCATCAAATAATTCAATAAATTCAATTTTGGTGCAACTACGTTGCAAAAGAATCACCAAAATAGATTCTTTGCTATTAATCTTTCTTTAATAGCAAAGAAAGATTCAGAGACAGTATATTAACAACTCATTCAGAGCTTTTCCACTTAATAGTGTGCAAATAAATACTACATGTGCAAAAATGAATGAAACAATGGACAATAACATCATTCATATGTCATCCTGTCTTTTAAGTGTTCTTTCAATATTTCATTTAAATCTTCTGTATTCTTAAGACTTAGTTTTCAAGATTTTTTTTATAATTTTTTTTGGATTTTTAATTTAAAAAAATTTCAACATCTGGAAATTAACATCCTAAATCTTGACTGATTTATCACACACTAAACACTTTGAAACCCAGTTTGTGATCTCTGATACATTTTTTTATATTTGCAAAACTTAAAAGCAATGGATAAGTTTAAGACCCCTTTAGGAATCGCCATTCCAGAGCAAAACCCCATGGTGTAACAATGGACTTGAGACTCAGGATACTTTCATCCGAACCGCCCAACAGTAGCTCTCGCTCAGTGCTCAGGGACTTTGTCCTGCTAGAAGTTGATTACACTCCAGTCTCAAGTCTTTTGGAACCTCTAACAGGCTTTCTTCCGGGATTGTTCCACATTTTGCTTCAGCCATCTTCCCACTGACTCTAACCAGCTTCCCTCTTCTTCATGAAGACAGGGGTCCCCCACACCATTATTCTGCTATTGCCATGTTTCAGAATGGAGAACCTGCATTAAGGACTACATGTAATTTTGGTTTTCTGCCACACAAAGTGTTCTGCAAGTGGCCCGATAGTTTAATTTCTGTCTCATCTAACTAAAATGCATTATGTTTACAGTTTTTCCCCAGATAGCTTGAGAGAAAATGCAAACATGGCTTACTATGGCTTTATTCTTGATACTCCTAGGAACCGGGATAAATGGAGTGCAGGATTACTGGAATAATTTATAATAATGTACCTCTTTATTTTATTTTTTTTCTGACCAATAAAAAAATAACTAAAGTAATTAAACAGAAGAAACTAAGACAACACATGTCAAAATAAAAAGTCATTATTGATAGGATAACCTACTTTGTACAGAGGGCTGTGCAGGTCCTCTGAAATGGGGGTTAATGTGGATGTTTTTGGATTGAGTGGGCTGTTGTTGGTGATGCTGAGGGAAACTAGGCGGCGGGGAATTCATCATTCGAGGTGGGGGTTGTTCCAGCTGGGGTCGTATCGGTGGGGAGCGATGAGCCAGGTGAGAGGGGAGCAGCGGCTGAAGAGCCTGCTGGGGAATGGGGCGTCCGTGCTCCTGGAAGGGAAGTGGTCCTCTTGGACGCGAAGGGTGGTGCTGATGGGACTGCAGATGCTGCTGATGCGGGGAAGGCATTCGAGAGGACGGCTGTTAATTGGAAAATGTAAGAAAACGAGACAAGCTGTCAAAACACAGGTCTTCCCATTAAGAATGACACCATTTCATTGGCAACATGAGGTGTAACTGTTAAACAGAATCTTAATTTAAGGAGTATTTATATTTTAATGGACACTTTCAAAGGGAGCTACAATGAATATGAGTCACAAACATAAACATCTGTACCTGCAAAAATATACTAACCAACTGATAAATGCTGGGGGGATCAAACGGTACAGCTCAGTGGTGTTTCAAATTGATCTTTGATAATTGGTCAAGCAAACAAACAAACATGCCACTGACCACATTAGTCAAATGGTAAAAACCTGACAATTACAGTATGTCGCAAAAAGCACGACCTCATTAACTGCAGACAACAAAATGTTTGTGGTGTTGGCATGTCATCCATGTGCCATTAATTTTTCATTCCCTGTGTTGGTGTTGTGTTTGGAATTTTACAGCTTATTATTATTAATTAATATAACCTAAAAAAATGCAGTGCTGGAGTTTAAATGCAGCCTTGAGAACTACTTTAACCTTAGGGGTTCTCTTTAGCTCAGTTTGTTTTGTTACCTGTAGCCTTGAGCTAAAGTTTGAAGAACCGCCACAGATCTATACAGCTTTTGTTTAAAAATTTATTTAAAAGATATTAATTTCAGTTTGATTTATGTGTACTACTTACGGAAGGCATCGTTGTAGCATATTAAACAGCTCGGGTTACAAGAAAAAGGCTGATATCAACAGTTCAGATTTTTCTTTTAGTTTCTATATCACCCTGAATATGTACAAGAGAAAAATCAGGTGAGTTATTAATAGAAAATAGAACTTTTGGAGAAGCTATTTTCCACAAGTAGCCACTAATAAGTGAAACTAAATTTAGAAAAACATCAAACTGGAGATATGGTCTGACGTTTAGAAACTGTTCATATATTTGATCCAGTGAAGCTGTATGTTGCAGTTGGAAAGAGATTTCAAAACAAGATCTATCAAATAAAACCATTGTAGCATGACGCGACGAGGACAGAGTCAAAAACATTGTGTGAGGAGTTGTGGGCAGAGTCAAATGAAAACATTTTTTTCATGCTTTTCTGTTGAAGTATAAACATTAAGTGTACTTAGTGTCAAAGTTTAATTTGTTGTTATAGCAAGATGGTACAACCATGTTTTTGGTTGTGCCCATATAAATGGTATATATAAAATTTGGTTTATCAAAAAACTTTCAAACAAAAAACCATGTCTTGTTACATTACCACTAAAGTATCGACGTTATTATTCAAAATAGTATATACTTTCTCAGTACATCAATATAGATTTACACCCTGATAACTTGGAGGTTAGAATTGTCAAAACAGAAAATATTTGACATTATTTAAATGTATTAAACCTGCATTTGAGCTAAACAGATTTTATTAAAAAAAAAATAGTCACAAATGTCACAAGTTGATAACATAAAAAGGAAATAATGCACACTATATCCGGGTAATATAAAATTACCATAAAAGAGGCTTGCACTTGCAGATCAAAGTGCAAAAAAAAAGTGCAATCCTCCTGAGTCAGAAAAAACTGACTCAGGAGGGTTGAACAGAAAATAATATGCCAAGCTGTTCATTTTGAAAACCATGTACTATTTTCAATCCACTTGAAAACTATACCCTAACTTTGTTTTAGTCTGTCACAATAAATTTGTATATAATATGTAAATTATTGTAAGGGAGAAACACTTTCAAAAAACCCAAATGAAATTTGGGCAGATAAGTTTACCTGTATGCTCATGTTTCCCATCAGGGGCAGCATTGGGTCATGCATTTTTCTTCTTTGTCCTCCTCTAAAATCTGTCATTCCAAAGCCAGAGAAACCTCCTCTTCCTCTGCCTCCTCGCCCCCCTCCTCCCACTCCTGCTCCTCTGCCTCGGCCTCCGTGACGGTTTTGTCTCTTCTGCCGTTCCTGCACCTCAAACTCCATCAAGTCTTTCTTGGCCTTGTCTGAAAGCTCTGGAGACACATAGAAACGTAATATTCATGCCTTCCTCTTTCAGGGAGCAAAGTATAAATTATCTACAAAAATAATCAAGAAAACATAAAAAGCATACCTAGAGTTTCAGGGATGTGCCTTTTTTTACTGCCAGAGTCCGCCAGGCGCACAACAGCGCCATCCTTCCTCTCAGATTTAAACCGTATTCTGCCAGATTCTGCGCCTTCTTCGTCCTCTTCATCAGATTCCTCCTGCGTTTCGACCTCAAGAAGAGTCTTATTTCCACCCTGGAGACAGTGCCCAACATTAAAATCACAAGTACCATGGCGGTGTGTGGTGCAGAGGTAGAACAGCCGCAGCTGTCCCGGATTCGATTCCTGAATCTGGGACTTATGCTGCATAGTCTTCCCCCGAAATCCCTCTACCCACATTCTGCTGCAAATAAGAGCCACTAACATAAAAAAAAAAAAAAAAAAAAAAAAAAAAAAACAAGTAAACCACTTTAAATTTTCCAGCTACAATTACAGTAATTCATGTCAGAGTTACTATTCTTTGGTCCATCCAAGTTTTTAGTGTAAAAAAATGTTATCTTAAAAATTAGAACAACTTTTACAGAAAAGAGTTGCGTTTATGAAAAACAGGTCAAGAGATCTTAAACTTGAAGCTCTGGGGCCTCAAGAGGCTGTCTAAGCCTGACAAAGCACCTACTGAGAAAACATTAGCTAAAATAATATAAAAACATCCACAGATGAACCAGTCAACTGACTGATTGATAATACAAATTTTATTTTTTTATATAAATTTGTTAAAAATAAATAATTGCAAAATTGAGAAAAGTCATACAAATGAGAAGTTTGTATTATATAGTTTTAGATTTAATCACAAATCAAAGCACTTAGTCCAAGCCCACCTCCTCTGTCTCATAGACTGGAGGTTCCTCTGTAGCGTCGTCTTCTTGCTGCTCTTCTCCTCTCCCCTCCTCAGCGTCTTCCTCCTGAGTCGTGTCTGCTTCATTGCCATTGGATCTTTGAAATTCCTCATTCTTAAAGGTAAATACACAAAGTAAGTGTCAGTTCTCTGATATTTACCAACAATGTACTGCTGTAATTTTGAAATACTTGGTAAAAAAAATCCTATCCTATTTCTGTTAGAAAGCAAACTAGCAAGAATCATCTCGACAAACAAATGAATATAAGCAAAAGAGGTGAGTGAATTAAGAAAAATACAGGTTTGTTGAATTAATGTAGGATTTGCATTTTAGATATATAAAATTTTTACATCAACAGAGACAAAAAAAACAAGAGAATGGAGACCAAAATGTTATGGTGAGGATTTGGAAGGCACCAGGGAGCCCCACCCCTTTCCAAAGGCAAATTACCATAACAGTGGGAGCAAGGCTTCATTACTATTCCTGACAGCATTTGAAATTCAATGAGATGTAAATGTTTGACATGATATACAGAAATGCAGGCACAGATAAAAACACTCCTCCCTGCTTCAGTGATGGTGAAAATATCATTGACTGACTCCTCACAAATCACTGTTATTGGCTGAACTGTAAGTTCACGACTGCGTAGCGAAGGAAGCAAAACATTCCAGGATGACAAATCAGTTTTTCTCTCTTTTTATCTTCATAACTGTTTCATTCGGCTTCTGATTCGTTGCAATTTATTATTATCAATTCAAAATAAATAAGTCTGTTGCAGAGGCAAAAATCTACAAGTCATTCACTTACTAACAGAGCTAGTAAAGCGATTCAGAATAACAAGCATTAGCTGGTAAATAAGGTCAGATTGCAGGTCACACAACAGTGTTTCTCTGTTGTACCCCATTAACCTCCCAACTGGAAAGCACATAAATGCAAAACATAAAAACAAACCTGCAGAGAAGCAAACAAATGGAATGACTCTCCCAAGAGAGGAGAACATCTTAATCATTTAAACCATTCCGCATAATCCTCAATGAAACAAGGGTGAGCAAAGAGTCAAGGTCAACCAGTTTAGTGACCCTGTAAACAGCAAATACGCATCTATACCCACACATCCCCCTAGATTGGAAAGAGACAGCCACTTTGGCTAAGAAGGTCAACATCTTATCTTTATTTTGAAAGGGGAGATGGGCTAATATATCTCTGTCAGGTGCCAAACACAATCACAACACAGTAAATGGAGCATAACAGACATTTGCACATGGATTTGGCCTTATCTTTGATTCTCTTAGTCTGGCTAAAGAGGAAAGGGAAACGAATAAAAGAGAAACTAACATCAATCATTAGAAAACTGTATGGAGTGTCCTTAGGAAGGTCAATAATCTTTTCACCTGTGTGAGACTTTATCAGATCTAGTGTAAAAGCCAGAAAGGGGGGGTGGGCCTCCCATATTAACCTCTGGCGATTGGCAGCACATCTCCCCGACACAAAGAGGCTTCTCGCTGCTCTAAAGATACACGGCCCAAGGTTACAATGGCAGCGGGATTCAAAGGCGACAGCGGCCAAACAAGCCGTCAAGTAAACTTTGTCAGCAAGATGGAGAAATTTGCTGGCAGGAGGTGATAATGATTTTAATCGTCCTCTGCCCAAAAAACGCCAACAGATGTCTCCGTCTCCTGAATAGATTTTTTTTTCATCCTGACTTCTCCCAAGACGAGACATTATCTCTGGGATACAATAGAGGTGGGGGGGGGGGGGTGTGAGTGGGAGAACGTGTGGGTGTGATTGTGTGTGGGCGTGCGAACCTTTACACAGCAGCAATAAGCAAATGTGAAAACTCACTTGAAATTCACCGTCTAATGGCTCGTTGATGTCGATGTCTAGCACTTCATACTGGTAGCCATCGTCACCCTCAGCTGGCTCTCCGGCATAATCAATTTGGTTCTCAGACATCTCTGTGTTGTCCTCCAGGTTGTAGGATTCTGCATACGCCTCTTCCTCTTGGCGGAACTCCTCCTCCTCTTCGCAGCCCTCTGCACCCAGGTTCACGACATCATCTGTGTAGTCTGCTTCCTGCAAGTTGCCCTGCTGGTCATAGGAAGCTCCCATGCTGTATGTAGCATGGTGACCACTGAGAGAGAAAACAACATTAGAGCTGCTGGGTCTCATTGTGAAAGTTAATCACCTCAACAAGAGCTAAATTACTAAATGTGATGAAATGATTATTGAAATAATCGTCAACTAATTTAGTAATGGAGTAATTGTTAGCTGCAGTATGCAGGCTCACTAAAACGTCATTTGCTGAAAGAACAACTGATGTTCTTTCAGCAGAAAAGGCTGAGATGTTCATATGTTGTTAGAATTGTTATTTTTAGCTGTAGACGCATCCTTTGACACAGATAGTCAAGCGTACTCCAAAGGATTGCTATGTTATTGTATTTCAGGTCATAAAATGTTTCTTTTCTTTTTTTTTTTTTACTTGAACTATTTGTTTATTTGCCTCTTCTAGTGTATTTCTAGTATTTTTTTTAAAAAGCTTAAGTGTTTAAATGAAAAATCAACAGAATGTGACCCTTTTTTATCTAAATAATAATCTGAAAAATCAATTACTCATAAGAATAAGTGATTTTCATTTCTCTTCTTTGACTTTGTCCTTCACATCAATGCAGGCTGCTAATCAGCTGAACGTTTTGCAAAGTGTGAAAAAGATCCTCATACCATAAAGTAATTGCCAAAACCCTGAATATTAGTTTTGAACTTTTGCTGTTTTAAGCACCATTGTCCAGCTAATTTTAAATATAAAATAATACTTTTTAAAGAAGACATAAACTGGTGAATGAAGTTAATACATAACATGGAAACATAATCCAATATTTAAGTTTAGTAAAGGGTTTAAAGCAAATGAGATTACTCAAAGATACAGTCATGATTGAAAAAGTAATAAGGGCAGCATTGTCTATATCTTTGAAGAATCTGCTTTTTCTACCTATATTTTGTTCTTTGTTGGAGAACAAAATTCTAAATGTGAGATAAATTGAAGAAATAAACTACAAAAAAATGCTTTGAATATCTTGAGGGAAATCAGCTGCTTTAATTAGTTGCTACATTGACAAAAATGCTTATTAGATTAATAAAAAAGGCAAAAGAGGCAGGGCTAAAGTGTCAGAAACAGAAGCAAACACTGATGCTAAATCTGAGCTAAATAATTATCTGGAAATATTATTTTATGGAAATATACCTTGTGTTCAGGTCGTCATCATCACTTTGAAGAAGGTCATCATTTAGCTCTTCATCTGACATTTCTGAAGGATTCTAAAACATAGTAAAAAAAACATCATTCTAATGTGACATTTTCAGCCCATGTTAAAATTGTACCTCCTATGCCTCTTTTAGGAGTGTGTGTGTGTGTTTGTTAAAGGCGTGGGGGCAGGTCACCTCCAACCCCTGAGGATGCTTTATTCCCATGTGGTGAAGGCAATCTGGGCAGGTCAACACTGGCCTTTTTTGTCCACTACATTTCCTCCTGTTTCACATCAACAGTTCCCCCTGTGGAGGAGCCACCTGCTACATGTCCAATCCTCACAACTATTCTCAAGGGTTTCAACAGTAATACTGCCTAATGTTTTGGGCGTCATATTCCTATTGTAAGCACAAAATCCGCTTCAAACTCAATTGTTTTGCTGCTGCAAAATAAAACAATAACTGACTTCCAAACAGTTTTGTTTACGCTTACCTTTTTAGCAGACAGCCAGTCTTCCTCCAACAAATCTTCTTCCAAATCACTGAACAATATAAAATTAGAGCAGTGTCAAATAAACAAATAAATAGATGGATAATGTAGATAGAATTAAGCCTGCTTTGTCATCTTGCAGCCCCAAATGTTACTACATGAGGACAGCAATTAAAAAACAATTGCCCTTAAACCAGTGGTTCCCAAAGATTTTCTGGGCCCCCCTATGGATTACAATAGGATACAAAAGATGACTTGCAGTTGGATTTTCAGATGAAACTGGAGCATAAAGGTGAAAATTTTAAGAGACAGTTTTTACTGTATCTAAAACCATACTGTCACTGTGGTTGTCAATCTGCAAGATTATAATTTATTCATTAAAAAAAATATAATGTTTTACAGGACCTTTTACATGACCCTTAAGGAAGTTGAGCCTTTTTATTCTATTGAGCTATTAACAATGACATAATATCTTTATTTTTACAAATTCGTATTGGGCAACATCTCTTCTTAATATTGTTAAGCATTCGCCTCAAAAAAATTATAAATTCACCATCTGCACAGATCTTTAATGTTCTATAACTATACATATAGCAGGTACATATATTTTGAGGGGTTCTAACATACTTTTAACATTAACTTCTTAGATTAAAAGCACACTTTTAAGTTTCTGTTTGACTAAACAATAAGATCAATGCTGTATGTAGCTCTGTCTTGGTAAATGCAGTAAACAAGCTCTAGCATCACAATAGCAGAAGGATTGTTTACATCTATGAATCGTAATCACTGGAGTCCCTCTACTAAACACAGGGCACTGCGGCAGAAAAACCAATTCCTATAAAGCGGGAATGGTAGGTAAATAACCTACTTGCTGTTATCAGATATAACAGCAAGTATGCTTGCAACACAAGACAAGTTTAATGTTTGAAGGCTCATATTTGCAGCACATTTCATTGGTGATATTCAAAGTCTCATATATTTTAAGACAACTATGAAAGGAAGATCGTTTTTGATGTGAGGTTTTACCTCTCCAGAGCATCTTCTCCACCTCTTCTTCTGCGGGAACGCTCAGCACCAGGTTTGTCATACTCATCAAAGTCAAAGTCTGCAACAGAAAAACAGTTTCTCTTATAAATATACTACCAATTGCAGTTCTGCAGTAAAACATATGGTCTTCTTTAATACCAGTTTAAATATTTAATTGTTTTTAGATAACAATAGTATTTTCTCATTTATTAATTCAAGTGAGCTATAGTATCACGGAACAATAAGTTAATAAATAAAAAAATCAGCTACAGCTCATAAAGTACTATTACTAGCAATGAAGTAAAACAAAATACAGCTACATGATTATTGTCAAGCAGGGCATCTTAAGATACTGACTATTAATACCCAATATCTAAGAATAGTAGAGTTCAGCAACTCCAATCTTTGTCAACACTAACACCTATAATATTATCCTGGGAGCATGTCTGATAAGGAAAACTTCACAAAACAATCTAACTTTTGATGTTAACTTAAGTTTTACAAACATGGCCATAAAAACTGAACTGCTGGAGACACAAGGCATAATGAAGAGCTACAAAGTTGAGTGCCAGATATTAGAAATCCAAAGCAAGATTGGTCAATCTTTCTTCACAGCAACTGGTCCATGAGGATTTTTGTGCTATGTGATGAAATTTCTACCCTGTGAATAACATTTACAAGTATAAAAGTGTTCTTTGCTAATGTGTTTTTAGCTACTTAATACCAAACTTTAATTAGCTTACACTTCTGTGTATGAGCACCCTTGAAGCAGCTTTTAATATATGCCCCAAAGACATTTAGAAGAGAGAGGAAAGAGAAATGAGACAGGAAACTTTAAAAAAAATAGGTTAATGAGATGGGGGACAAGTTTCACTACAGTATTTCAGCACGCATCTTAAATGTACTTTAAGTTTAACTTTTTAGGTTAGTTCAAGACTTTATTTAATTCTGTCTGTCTGAATCATGAAAAGTTGCTCACTGATATTGACGGAAGATACTTTTTAGGTTCAACCGTGAAGTTTTTAAAACTGCAACTATGCCAAGCTTTCACATGCAGGCTGACCAAGCATTGGAGCATCGGTACATCAGCATTACAGACATACCAATGCTATAGCAAACACAATTACTGTTCTCAGTAATTTGTTCCCAATTTACTGAGAACAAAAGCTGAAAACATTTTTTATGATTATTATTTTTAATATGCAGTGCATACATTTTTCAATTTGTAACATAAAAATCTAAAAAACATTTGAAAACAACAACACAAAAAATAGGTCAGAATACTGCAAGTAGTATAATTTAAAAATGTATTAATACTGTGCATCTGGGATCACTTCAAATAATAATAAAAATAAAATGTTCAGGAATGCTAAATTCTAAGACACTGACCCAGTGTCTTAGAATTTAGCATATTAAGCATATTAATTAAGCATTATTAATTAAGCATGTTAATTTAGCATATTAAGGAGAACCACATCAAGTAATCCCCAAAAACATATTTTTGAGGTAAATATCATTACGCCAAATATGTACAGATCCAACTTCAACTAACTATTATTTCAGCAATTTTATTTTAAGTGCATTTTCAGATGCATAGAAATCTCTTAAGTGAATGAATGATTTATTTAAGCTGAATGTTGTAAGGTTTTATATGTTAAAATACACCCTTCAAAGCTACAAACCTCAATGAATAAGAAGAACACAGACTATGTTACGTCAGACTTTAGCCCTATTTAAAAACTCATATCTAAAATGTAGAATAGGAACACCAACAACTGGGTGCACACTTATTACATGCATAGAGATTTCCAGGTTTATAAATATATTAAGAATCTGAATGCAGCTAAATTTTTTAAAAGTAAAAATATTCTATAAAAGATTCCTTCCCTACATGATTTGAGTTCTTGTTCTAGAAGTATAATACAATTTGAAAAACATAAATAAAATAAAACAGAATAAATATGTTTTTTTTTTTTTTTACTTATTCATTCACTATATATGCGGGACCGGCACAGAAATATAACATTTCCAAATTCTGAAACTATTCTCTAGTTTCTATTCTGAAACTATTCTCACTGATGTTTGAGAATGTGTTCTTGCATTATTATGCCATTGTCATTATTTTACTTGAAAATGTTCTCAAAACGGAAATATTATTATTTATCACAATAACTTCTGAGACAATTTATCATCAAGCAAAAGTTGTTATTGTGACCATTTTTATTAACGTCTTCAAGATAAGATTTTTATATACAATTCTTCAGCATTTGAACAGACTTCTAACAATAGTTTTCGGGAGTTGTGGTCCATTCATCCTGACAGAACTGCTGGAACTGAGTCACATTTATAGACCAAACCACCTTCACACACTTTCTCTATAGGCTAGAGATCGGGACTTTGTGATGGCTATGCCAAAGAATTGACTTTGTTGTCCTGAGGCCACTTTTTTAGCACTTTGGCTGTATGCTTCAGGTTACTGTCTATTTGGAAGATCAATCTGAAAAAGAGTTTTAATTTCCTGACTCATGTCTTTAGATGTTGCTTCAATACTTCCACATGACATTATTTCCTAATGCAGAGTGCACCAGTTCCTCCTGAAGCAAAACAACCCCATTCTTCGCAGATGGATTGGTGTTCCTAGGCTTACAAGCATCCGATTTTATCATACAATTGTAACATGGTCCTTACAACCAAACAGTTCCACTTTAGAATCATCAGGCCTCAGGGCATGTCTCCAAAATAAAGTTGTTTGTCCCTGTGTTCATTTATAAACTGAAATCTGACATTTTCTTTTTATTTCAGTAAAGAAAGTTGTTAAAATACATCCACCGATGGGCCTCCAATTATCTCAGTTGTCAGTTAACCGGCCAGAATTTTGCAAAACCATGACATCAACATCTGGGCTTTTCCTCTTTATTTAAAGAGACATTAATCATTCTGTTTATAAACTTCTGCATTTGGAGACACTAATAAGACATATTCTCTCTGTCATCATTGTGACATTTACCAAAAAGAAAAAAATATTCTTTTACGCTGAACTAAACCACAACACTAAAAAAGAGGTACTTACCAATACAAACAAACCAACAAACAAACAGTAATGTCAAACACAGACAGTCACATACACAAACAGTAATGATATGAAATAATAATAGAAACTGTGCATTCCTTGTATAAAGTAAAAACTTGGTAAGGTTTTTTTTTTGCCTATATGGTTTTTAAACGGCAAGCTTAATGCATAATTTAACTAATTCATTCGTTTATTTAAAAATACTGTATAATCTGTCTGCAATTATCAATGCATCTGTATGTGTACAGTAATGTTATTTTGGGTGAGCTCAGAACTACCCTCGTCTTAAATCTAACGTGCTTCGAAGCTTCTGATGGCCTCACTAATCTAATACCAAGTAAACACAACAAGCCTCGAGTAAAAACACTCCGTAAATTGCAGTAATATAAATGTAAAACCACTAAACATCACGTTACTTTGATGTTATACCAGCCATTCTAAAGTTGACAGATTTTTCTTACAAGTTGTGCACCAATTTAGAAGCTAGCTTGCGTGCTAGCTTGCGTGTAATTGTTTCGTTCTTATAGCCTCAACGTGATTGAAGTAGTTTATTCAATTGAGTGTTATCACGTTCACGAAATTAGCTGTGCTGTGTTGATATTGGCACTGTAAACATTTTAGGTGTTTTACATTCCGTCGCTGGTCTACAACACGGCCTACAACCTTGGCTGCAGCCTCCTTGAAAGCTCCCATTAGCATTAGCTAGTCATGTTAGCTTACAGCTAACTTAGCATTTTTAGGTCAAGAAAAAAAAAATACTCACCCTGAGCGTCGGCTGCCATTGTGCAAAGCCCAACCGCTTAAGGTTTACGGAAGCAGTGGGTGCATTTAATACTCAGAACGTCAACATTATTATAGTTAAAAAACGGAGTAGTACGAAACAGCGTCTGTACAGTAGCAGTCTCTCCCCACGACGACGGTACAAACATGGCAGAGAGAGGTTTGAGGCGATGATGTATTGGGGGTGGAGAGACAAGCAGGTTCTTCGATCTTTTTGCTGCATAGACCCATTGGATGCACTTCTAACGATAACAAGAACACGTTGCACTGTTGCATTAGGACAGATGCACAATTTATTTTTAATTCACTACTATTAAAGCCCATATGTGTAAACTGCTTAGAATGACTAAGAAACTCAGAGGCGTTCCAATGATATGAAGATATAGGGTGCTCAAACCACCCTATGAGTTCGTTTATTTATTTAGATTAATATTTTCAATATTTTTCAGAAGAATTCGTACTTCTTGAGCTTATCAAGACTTATAATGCTTACTGGGATATTAAGTAATATCCCAAATTCACTGGTCAAAACAGTGAATTGAAGGTTGACACAAGGTTTTTAACATTTTCTACCAATAGAGGTCTGAAACATGTGATGTGCATATTTATTCAACCACCTTTATTAAGGAATATAAGATTAAAAGCTTTAATCTTATACTCCTAAATGAAATCCAGAACAGCTAATTGCCATTGGCATTACCCTATTTAAACACTATGCACATATTCCATTTAAAGAAAAGTGGGATGAAAAAAATCACAGATGAAACAAAGCCATAAGAAGTTCTGTTTAAAGCTGGGCTTTCAACTCCAGTCCTCACAGGCATGTGAAGATTTTAAATTAATTAAACCTGCAAATTTTAAATTAATCCCTGGTTCGGCAGACCTGAATTAAATTCAATAGACTCCTGCAAATGACCTAATTATTTAGAATTATTAAAATAACTTAAAATCAGGTGAAACAAAATCACATCTGTAAGTTGCAGGACACAGGATATCCTTTAGGATAAGATTGAGACTGTTAGTTTAAAGTTTCACAAACTATGTGGAAGACACCGGAAACAACTCAACTAAGGTGTGTTCATCAAATAAAAGCAATATCAACATTTTCACTATGTGCGGTTGAAAACTCAAACTATGCATCATCCTGAGCACATCATCCACACAGTGACACATGGTGGTATGCTGCGGGCTGGTTCTGGGCCGTCAAAGTTAAGTTAAGAGGTCTGGAGTTAAATGTAAGGCAATGTAAGAAAAAAAACTGTTGGAGGCAACGCAATACTTCAGACTGAAATTAAACCAAGTAATTAATTTATAATGAGACTCAAAATGTTTTGTTGTCAGATGTTTTCCATCTAATCTGACTGAATTTGAGCTGTTTTTCAAGGAGGAATCAGCTATTTTCTTCAGTTTCAAGATGTGCAATGTTGGAAGAAATATACCCATAAAAATATGTCATTCTTTCTATCATTCCACCACTAAGTTTTACTTTATCTTGCTTTATGACTAAAGTCAAATTGATACAATACATAATTTGGTTGTAATATGACAAAATGGATAAAAATTTAAAAGTAATGAATGTTTTTCCAGGAGATTTAGAGAGTAAACTTGAAGTGCAAAAAGTGGCTGCATAATGGTATAGTTGGTAGCACTGTTGCCTTGCAGCAAGAAGGTCCTGGGTTCGATTCCTAGCTCAGGGTCTTTCTGCACTGTGATGGAAAAATTACAATAAGGTCACATCTGCTAGTCATGTTATATGATATGCTTATGAACTCTCACCAAAAGAATTATTTGGGTTACATGTAGAAGGTTGGAAGTTGTTTTCTACAGCTGCATCAGAACCAGGCTGTCTCGCCCCTTGTTGTGAATTCTTTATCCTTGGTATAAAACTCATGTGTAGTCTCTGCCTGGCAGAGCTTTCCATCCAGACTTGCTTCATTATTGATTGTCCTACAAGCTCTCTGGGTTGTGCACAATATATGAATAAACCTGAGTGAGTGATTTTACCTCAACAGTGCTTGGAAATAGTATTTTTTTCACAACAGCACAGAATTTGCATGTTCTCCCTGTGCATGCGTGGGTTCTCTCCGTATACTCCGGCTTCCTCCCACAGTCCAAAAGACAGACTGGCTACCTGTCCAGGGTGTACTCTGCCTCTTGCCCAGAACGTTAGCTGGAGTTAGGCACCAGCACCCCTCCTGACCCCACTAGGGACAAGGGTGTTAGAAAATGGCCAGTTGCGAATTTATGACTGCAAAATAGGGAGAAGAACCCTCAGAAGACCAAGAACTTCCTGGAGAACTTTATACCCCGGCTGATCGGAACACCTTGGGATCCAACAGAATAAACTGGATGGGATTGCTGTAAATGGAATTTATGTTCCCTCTGCAAACCAACTTCAGATAAGTCATAGAGAATCAAAGAAAACCAGTAATTTAGTTTAAATCAAGCAAACTCTATGATGTACTTTTATCACTTGTATTATCATTTCTATAAAAAACAACACATTTTATTCTTTTCATTTATTCTTACTAGTAAAAATTGTTTAATAAGCTGTTCTCAAACTAACATGAAATACACAAATAAATTGTGCAGGTCATAATACTCTCCCATTCACACATATATATAATCTTTTTTTTTTTGTTTTGTTTTCCATGCAACCTAATCCGGCAAATAAATGCATCCTAGAATATCTGCTTATTTTTAAAAAAAAGCTACATAATGAAAAAAACATATAGTATCCTGATGGTGAGAGACTAGTTTTGTTTTTCTTCAAAAAGTCTTTTTCCCTCTGTTTCAAAAAGATAAAGTCTGGTCCGGTTAGTTCACAATTTAAAAAAGTTGCATCAGTGTGGCCATCCTTCTTTCCTACTTAAACATCTGTGTAATTTGTGAGTTTTGTAAACATGGAATGTCTTTTGGGGTTACCATGTTTTATGATGATATCTATATACTGAAGGACAAGAACACACTTAGAGAAGCTGAAGGAAGAGCAGGATCTGTCTGTAGAACAGTACACTATTTATCTATAAAATATAAGATGTAGGCACATGAATAATATATAGAAAAATGATGGTTTTATTAAGCTTTGGGCCATATAGGCCCTTTTGAAGTATTCATACCCCTGAACCTTTACCACACTTTTCCATGTTGCAACCACAATGTCAGCATATTTTTGTATGGCTTTGTGTGATAGACAAACGTAAGGTAAGTTGGATAATAGTGAAGAGAAAGCAGTATTAGCTTTTATCATATCGGACGAAGATGTTACATTTTGTCTCATCTACCAGAAGTCCTTCTTTCACATGGTTGCTGTGGATGTCCCTTGCATGGCTTGTGGTGAATTGCAAATAACACATTTTAAAGCTTTCTTTCAACAATCCCTGTCTTGTTTTCTCAATGAGACCAGATTTGCACTCTCCCTGTCAGTTTAGATGCGGACATTTCTTGGTGCCAAGCTCTTTCCATTTCCAGGTAATGAACTTAACATTTCCAATGCACACCACATTTTTACAAACTTTTTATTTGTGACTAGCATTTCAAAACCATTTATTATTATTATTCCACCTCAGTAGTGAAACTACTGTTGGTTGGTCTGCAACAATTACCTATGTGTCTTTGAAGTTTGTGGCTGTAACAAGATGAAATGTGACACTTTTGCAAGGCACTGTAAAAGGTCTCTATGATAAAAAGTCAAAAAACACCTCAAAGCATTTTACAATCACAATTGATGTTGAGCAAAACCCCTAGCCTAAGTGCCTAAAGCCTTTCCATTTGACCTCTCTAATGCCTCTTGTGTCACACACAACAGGAATGATAATTATGGGCCAGAAGCGAGAATCAAGCCTCTACACAGAGTTATAACCATTTAGTGACTAAAGATAGGATTGGACAGTAATGGGTAAAGGTCTGTAAACATATTTTATATATTATATCCCTTAATTGGAAATAGACTGTACTGTCTGCAAGTCCATAAAGTATCAGGTCTGTAGGTTTTCTCTGTTAGATTAAGGAGATTATAAATATTTTGCAGTAATTCCAGGTAAATTTAGTTTAATGACACTAAACATCTGATATGCTATATAAAAAAAACATAATCTATCCTATACCTTTTTTGTATTTTGACAGAAGCAATGTGAGTGCTACAATCTACTCAATATAGTTAAGTCCCATGTTTCAACTGAAACAAGCTGCACTGATCAAAAAAGATATTGACAAAGAAACATCATACCTAGGTAAATGCATCAGAGATTGAAATTTTCTCTGGCATTCAGCTGTGTTGTGCACTAAGACAGATATCTCATGTTTTAGTCAGTAAAACAACTCCAACCAGTTTTGTTAGATTTAGATATACTAACATATAATAGATGATTAGGAAAACATATTTCTACAGATAGATCCCTTGTGGATCTATCCAGTGAAGTGATGTTTTCAGAGATCCTAAAATGGTGTCCATCAAATTTTAATAGTATATTAACTGACTGTTGCCTGGCAGCAAGAAGGCTCTGAGTTTGATTCCCGGCCCGGGGTCTCTCTGCACAGAGTTTGCATGTTCTACCTGTGCATCCGTGGGATGTCGGGGTTCTCCGGCTTCATCCCACAGTCCAAAAACATGACTATCAGGTTAATTGGTGTTTCTAAATTCTCCCTAAGTGTGATTGTGTGTGTGCATGGTTGTTTGTCCAGTCTGTTTCTGTGTTGCCCTGCGACAGACTGGTGACCTGTCCATGGTGTACCCCCGTCTCGCCCGGATCGTAGCTGGAGATAGGCACCAGCACCTCCCAAAACCACTAGGGACAAGGGTGTAAGAAAATGGATGGATGGATGGATGGATGGATGGATTGAAGTGGAAAAAAGTGAAAAAAATTATTCTGGTAGATGAAAAGTAAAAATAATTTTGGTACGCCTAACTGGCTTAAAATTGGAAAAACTTTCCTTTCACACATTAACAAAAAATATGTTTTTTATGCATTTTTGTAAAATGATTTGAAATGTGTATAATACTCTCTGAAAAGTAGATGCAAGTGTAAAAGTGATATTTTCTTAGTTTTCAGTCACATTATACCAATTAAATCAGCCAACTTTTTTTTACCCCCATGTCTTTTCTTGTCTGACAGGTTGAAACTGTTTTTCAATCAGCAAAGATTTTCCCCTTTTGTGTGTCATTCTGGGAGTCAAAATTGTGGTCGGACTCTGCCATTGGCTTTTGCAGCCAAATTCTAACCCCCAAATTCCTCTGGGCTCACAAACATCAACAAAGACCCTGAGAGAGACCAAGGAGAGGTGAGCAGTGAACTTGAACTGAACCCTCATTGTATCGGCTCATTATAGGGTCCTGCGGTGAGGAAGAGGCTATTTTGTTGCGCCACAAGAACAATATCTAAAAAGGCAGGGCAATGGAGAGGATCAGCCACAAGACTTTTAATTTGAGAAGGTATTAAGGGACTTCCCTGTAAAAAATAAATAAATAAATAAATAAAAACATAAAAATTAGTCTATGAATATTAATAGGCTGGTTGGACTGAAAAGATTTTTTTCTTTCAAACATTAAGGTACAGTTATTCCACACAGATAGATATTGCAGAATGGAATTGATCAATAAAAAAATATATTGTTTCCAATTTCAAACAATAACAAAAGCAACAAAGGTCATGAGTTGTTTCATTTTTGTGGCATAAGAATTGTTTTCCACTAGTTAATGCTTTAAATTTTGCAGGTGCAATTCATATTGCACATCCTAAAACATCTGTTTTCAAAGCTGTAAAATATATTTCTATGCCCCCTGGTTTTTCTTTCCCAGGAATTTTGATTTTACCTCCAAACAGATTTGAAAAGGAGGAGCTGTCACTCTCTATTATGGTAACCTCAATGATTTCGTGCTCTGTCCAAATCCAGTGGTTTTCCATAACAATGCAAATTAAAGGGCACAAAGCTGAAGGAGACGAGACTTGCTATTTCCCATCCGAAGGACAGAGATTTCTTTACAACAAACTTGTCTGTACGCCTTGTGTAGACTTTGACAGAAATTATATGCCGACTTGGAAGTTGTTTTGTGTGACACAAAAGTTTTTGATGTCAATTCTTGAGGATCAGCAGCTGTCCTGAGAAAAAGTGGTACTAGCGCTGAGGAATGGGACCGGAATGTCCCTGCAAGAGATTAATTTTGTGAATGAAACAGTTTGGGGAGCTACTTATACAAATGGATAGAAGTTAAAGGTTATCAGACTTGCACAAATGGAAAATTTGAACTCTGTGAACTCTGCCAGAAAATATTGCTAAACCTACCTATCAATGTCTTATCTTATCTTATCTTATCTTATCTTATCTTATCTTATCTTATCTTATCTTATCTTATCTTATCTTATCTTATCTTATCTTATCTTATCTTATCTTATCTTATCTGTGACATGGAAGAAAATGTTTACAAATAAAAAATCTGAAAGATGCGATGTGCACACAACTGCCTTCAGAGTCACTCATTAGTTAAAAGTATAAACCATCTCAGAACTTTGTTCGAGAACATTAGAGATCAAACAGCATCAGGAAGACAAAAAACAAAACAAAAAAAAAACAGCATGCATATAAGAGAAAAGGTTGTGGAGAAGTTGACTAGTATTGGGTTCTAAAGCTACATCCCAAACTTTGAACATCTCCTGGACAAGGCCACAAAACCAAGACAGAAACAAAGAACAAATCCTTGGTTTCTGAAAAACATGGATACTTGAGAGGCAGGACCAGTTTACTTATAGATGAACAGAGAGAGATGCATATCAGAAGGAATTTAGAAGGCCTTCAATGTGCCCAAAACATATGTTTGTACAACCATTACATTACTGTTCATTCTAATCTGCAGAATTTACATCAAATTTAGCCTCAGAAAAACTCTGCACAGTTCTTCAAGGGTATTGTTGCCACATCAGAACCACAGATATGAAACTAATTTACTAGTTCCTTTTTTTGTGATGGACCCACATAAAGAAGTTCATATTTGTGAGTTGTAAGGTAAATGATTCAAAGTTTTCAATTGTCTGTTACAAATAGAAATCCAAAAAAGTGGGGTGAGTATCATCCATCCTAAAAATGGAAATAGTACAAACTTTAAACATACCACAACAAGGAACATGGTAACAGAGATCCACAATTTAGAGGGGAAAACCTGGCAGAACAACAATTATGATTTAGGCTCTCCATAAATCTGGCTTTTATGGAAGAGTGCTGAGAAGAAAACCACTGTAGAATGCCATAAGAGGCAGTGTTTGCCACAAGCCAAGACACACCAAACATGTTGAAGAAGGTGCTCTGACTTGATGAGACAATACCAGAAATTCTTGATTGAACCAGAAGCAAAATACTGTGTTTTGCAGAAAATATGCAATTTAATACTTGAGATATGTTTTTTAAAATGGGTAAACTTTTTTGTCCTTTTACTATGTTATACTGGTGTTGGTCTATCATGTAATTGTCAATTCACGTTTATCAGGTGACAAAATGCGAGAAAATTTAAGGGTTGTGAAAACTTTCGTAAGGCGCTTTGTATATCTTTCTAGAGTAATAAAATTAATTATATAAAGATGGCTTTGTCAATTAAACACGATATAATTTCTCTGTAACACATTCAGTCATGCACCCGCTCCCCTTTTCCCAGAGTGAATAAGCTGCAGTCAGTGACCCAGATCTATGTGCAATGAACTGCTTGACTCAGACTGTTGTTTTATTCAGCGCACTCACTGTCAACAGACGGGCGAGGAGAAGGATGAAGGGCGGGACGTCACGCTGATATTCCATTCTGATTGGCTCCCCATCTCATAACCCTTATCGCTATTGGCCGCGCGGGGTGTCCTTTCGGGGAAGATCTGTCATCGCCGCCGCTTCCCGCGCCATTCGCGTGCACGCGCGTGAGAGGGGACCAAGCACGCAACCGTTAGAAGACTGTCTGGAGTCTGTCTCAAATTGATAAATTTGGAAATGGAGTTTTACGGGTCTCTGTGCATCTACAAGGAAGCCGGCTGCTGGGATATTTGGATCTTTGCACTCATCCTCAGACGTCGCTTCACCTTGAGTCGCCACGCATTGACGAAATGTTTATTTTTCTTCTTTAGAAAACAAAAAACCCAAAGTTTTTCCCCCCTCTTCTGCAGTCCATCAGCAGGCAGACAGCTCCTTATGCCCAGGTAGGTTATGGCAAACCCTGGAGGGCAAGCAGCCTAACAGAGCGGATGCTGCAGCATTACAGCAGTGCTTTTCGTATTTTTAACGCTTTTTCTCCAACATCTTCCTCAGCTTACATACGCAACAGAGTGAGAGAAGAGATACTCCCATTCATTTGTGCTGTTAAAAAAATAATTCGCACCGTATTCGCGTTCGTATTATTTTGTGCAACTCATGCCAGACAATAGCGGTGTTGTTGTGGGGACTTGACCTCATTCACTACTTCAGGAAGATGCGCAGGTGACGCACCTTTGCTGACGCGAGGCTTTTTGATTAACTCCACGCGCGCTCGAGCTCTGTGTTTACTCAGCAGTCACCTGAGGGGCACAGCCTGGCTTTAGTGCGTTTACTTTAACCCTTTCAGCCACAGCACCAAGCACTGGGGATTTTTTCTTTTTCCCGAAAAAGCTGCATTCTATTTATCCTACGCAACATGCACCTAAATTGTTACATCATGATGAATTATGAACTCTATAAAATGCTTCCCTTTATTTTGTCTGTTTATGCTCTGCAGGGAGTTGTTCCTCACCCATGGAGTTCAAGATGAGTGCATCATGCACGAGGCAGCCTATAAAAGCACATAAAGGTTTGTTTTGGCATAAATTTTAGGAATAGATATTTTTCTCCCATAGATAGATAGATAGATATTATGAAAGAATGAAATTAAGTGTTATTGTTGAATTGGGTCTAAGTTATTAAATTCCACATTACCACCCTTGAAAGGCATCAGTGCCAATTAAACTGAATCCAACTGGTCAAATTTATCACTAGCATGGGGAATATGACTTAATTGTTATGATGTCTCAGATATGTGATAATGCAGTAATAATTACAATTCAATATGTTCAGCAGCTCTAATACTATGTTGCTTAGAAATTTGGCCTAAACTACACAAGGCCTTTAACGTTTAAATAATAAATGCACCATAGTTTGGAGCCTGTATCGAAACTCTTATTCTTTCTTACTATATTTATTGTTTATCTCCCAAAAACTTCCCTATAAGTTCTCTCATTCATCCCAAGATTTTACCGTCATTTTAGCGTCAAAGTACAACAATCCGTAAAACAACATGTAGGACTAAGTTAGATAAGATTAAACACTCAAAGTCCACAGTGAAAACCAAAACTCATATTTGAAGCATTAAGCAAAAAAATAATAATTATAAAGTTGTGAGTTTGCTGAAATCCGGAAACCCTAGAACGTATGTAACCTCACCTAGTTTAATGCGCTTGATGGTCTTCATTATTTACAATCAATATGTACATTTAAAAAAAATACTTTTTAAATGATTTAATTAGATAGAAAGACAATCAGAATTCTTTGATTTCTGGAAAAATCACAACTAATCTGTGTGAGATGATGCTAGTCTTCTTCATCTAAGATGAGCTTTGATTTGTCTAGACACTTTTTTCCAGTCGCTGCTGTTGTCTGCAGACTGTGCAGTCATATGACTCAGTCAGACAGGCAGTTCCTCCTTCCTCGTCTCAGCTCTGTTTTGGCAAGATGGCTGCTGAAGCTCTAATGCTGCATTCGTGACGTGTACAATCAAAGATAGGATTAAAAAATTGAAACACGAGACTAATGGTGAATCAGCAAGTCTAGATTGCACTGGATTGCAATGCATTAGTATAAAGAGCTTGCGGACAACATAGGGAGGTCGCATTTTTGAACCGACATTTCTGACTGAAATATTTTTTGGTTTGCGATTTAGAGGCTTCTTTCTCTTCTTTTCAGCAGGTTGCATGCATTGATCAACTGAACTCTGTACAATTTTATTATTTTCATCTGGTTCTCAGTCACATTTTCTTTCACTAGCTCATCGAGTGCTGCAGATCTGAGACGCCTGGTAGCCATTTTGTCTGCTACGTGCATGCAAGAGGCTTGCAGGACATCGAACTATTAAGAAAAACACTAAACAAACACTCTCCATGTTGTCCTCTTGACTCTGGATTTTTAAAAACATGTTGAAATATCGTAGTGTTACATAGAACCAGTTTAATATTAAATCTGAATGTTTATTATTTTAACAACTTGCGACTGCCTATGATTATACGTGTGTAAGGATAAACAATTTAATGTTGCCAATAAGTGCTAATTTTATAATTCAAACATTTTTTTAATTACTTAGCTGATGTTTTTAAGAGCTGTAGCTAAAGGTTATTGAAAAATATACTGACCTACTAGAGTTTACTATTTAGTGGGGCAGAATTCAATTCACGGTATTTGTGTACATTTTGTCTAATGTTGAACTAATTTGCTACTTATAAATTCTATTATTAGAAGGTATGTGATTAAGGACAAAGTTTTTTATTTACAGTAGTAATTTACAGTATATTTTTATGAAGAGGAATACAACAGTAGGTTTCGGGAAAGTAAATATAAACTTTGATGCGCTGTAAAAAATATTATACAGTAAATTATGTTCTTTATAGCTTGTATAATCATTAAAACAAACCAAAAAAACAAACAAAACCTTTCCTGCAGTTGAAAGTTTTTTTTTCTTTACAACTTTCTTTTCTGAGGGAGTAATGCAAGTAGCTGAAATTAACTTTGGCTTAAAAAGTGCTCCGAGCGTCCGTCTGACATTACAAGTTACATCCACTCACTGAGTCTGTGATGTTTATCTGTTTGCCATATCATTGACCAGCCTGGACAGATCTCTTCATTATCATCTACTTAGTGCATACTCATCTGCCGTCAGAGGAGCTCCTTTAATCTCTTGTGGTCCTGGTCGCTTTAATGCTTTCTGAGTGCTTGCTGATTGTGTTGCTTACTGAGGCATGAAGCCGCCTTTGAAAACATGCAGAAGTTTTTACAGGTCCTGAGTTTCTCTGAGAAAAGTAGAAAGTAGAGGTATTTTCAGGCTCGTCTATTAATTTTGTGTATTCAGCGATAAATTGGCAAACATGGATTATTAAAAATTTTTCATGGGAATAAATTATGCACAAAAGATAGTTTTTGCAAAACGTATAACGTATACTTTTATAACTAAATGTATAACTACGTTATAAAGAAGTACAAATTTCTCTGATAAATGCGGCTGGTGTTTTGATGATAAATTATAGAAATGCATCTGTTCAAAATAAAATTATTTTGTATACATGTCCTACATTATGTGTGCCAGAAAGAAGCATTTGCAACCTTTTTATAATTTCTACGTTAAAAATTAAATCAAGCTTAATTTATCATTATGAAAACAAGCAGCTAAAAATTAGTTTTTGTATTTTTCAGTTGATGTAGTTTAAGTTGTTTTGAACCGTTCAGCGCTACAATGACAGCGAAATATATTTTATTTGAAAATGTTTTGTGCTTACAGTCAAATCTTCCACACAGTCTCACACTTGTTTGCTAGCACTTCATTCTCACACGTGATTCATGTTTTTGCTTTCCTTGCAGCTGCTGACATTGACAGTTATGATTTCCTGTCAACAAATGGTAAGATATGTGTTGACCTTTTCATTAAAGCACATTTGGGTAAATTTAAAATGGACTAAAGTAATTCTAGGAAGGTTTTAAGGCACTACATCTATTGAATATGATTGCCTGAGGGAAATATCACTCCATGGCACACAATGATGTTTGCAGAGGTCGAGCTCTTGAACTGCAATGCCGATTCTGTACGCTACACAGCTGAAAATTTGACTAATCAGCACCGTCGCCATCGCTCACTTCTAAACTGTGATTGGTTTCTATCAAGGGGGATTTTTTTGATCTCTTTATGACATAATCATGGATATGAAACTCGTAACTTTCACTTGAGGCTCGGTTGAAAAACGCTGATGCAAAAAAGCACTCCGAAGCATCCTCCCTTCTTTTCTATTGGCTTGCTGTCTCCACCCACTGTGAGGTCATGAGGTCCAACATCGTGACGATGTCTGGTGAAAAACAGGC
This sequence comes from Gambusia affinis, assembly GCF_019740435.1. NCBI lineage: Eukaryota > Metazoa > Chordata > Actinopteri > Cyprinodontiformes > Poeciliidae > Gambusia > Gambusia affinis. The sequence continues at coordinate 8,735,608 of NC_057888.1, forward strand.
TTTCATCTTGGCTCTAATGCTTCCTGAGGTTTAATGAAAGGATTTTTCTGGGTCTATTTCTGAGTGCGAACAGAGTTAAATCTGAGCACGTTTCAAAACACGGCCCTCTGGAAAAGCGTCCGCAGCAACACTTTTTGCCTGGTGGCGTGTTTATCTCAGCAGTTCTTGCTGCATGATGATGCAGTCTTTTCTGACACTGTCGTGGGACATTTCAAATGAATACCTTGTGTGTACTTCAGAATGTCTTTTGGCAGTCTGGCAAAGCTTGGGTCCACTTACTTGGGCCCACAACTGCGCAACTGAGACCCTGGGTTGGTGTTAGCCTTTATCTCAAAGCCATCAGCGTCCATTTTACTTCGTGGCAGTTGAGATAAACTGTACTCAAGCTTTTAAAAAGAAGAATCTGAACTCGCAGTCTAAGTACTTGAATAAAATCCTAAAACTTTTATGCACCACATAAACTTTTCCTCAGAAGATATTTCGAAAACAATTATGCACGAACGGATGCATTAATAAAAATGTGGTTAATAGTTAATAAGTTAAATTTTCTAGACGGCAGCACAAATAATTATGTTTTTTTATGCTGTTATAATTAAAACCTTTGTGAATTTTCTGAATTTTAAACATAATCTTACGCAAGCTATGCAACGTTTGATACAATGAATTAAAATACGTAGAAATGAAAGTTTCAAACATTTTGAAGCAGTATTTAAATCTTATTATATACGGCAATTATATGTTGTTATAAAATGATTTCGGTTACCATATGATATATGCCATGCACCTTTTTTTTTTTACCAATTACATTACACAAGAAATTATACAAGCCATATGTTAATTAATTAAATGAAGTGTTTTTAAATGAGATATTTAAGTCTTAAAAAATACTTTGACTGTGAATTTTTTTTTATTTTGAGTTTTCTAAACCAATATAAAAAACTCCCTCCTTAACTGTAGCTAAGTTTTGATTTACAGCTTATGAAAACTGAATAAAAAATATTTACATAATAAGATAGATTTTAACAATGCAGCAAGTCATGTTAAAGTCATCAAAAACACTACATAATGCAAAAATAAATATTGTATCATTTCATCGTTCAGTATTCCAGTATAAAATTTTAAGATAGATTGTCATATTTATTATTTAACGGTTCATATCTTTTTTTGCTTACAGATTTATGCGCTCATATTTATCCATTTATTTTCATTTTAAATCTAATTACTTAATTCACAAAATATTTGATTCATATTAAATATGAATTCCTATTAAATATGAATTTATTTTAAAAAACAGCAACTAAATGATGCTATTTGTGTGTTAGGTTGCAATAGTTTAAAATGAAAGATTTGAACGATAACGAGGTTGCATTATTTTGGGAATCTAGGTTGAAGTAAAAAGAAGCTTTTTCAAGATTTTTTGGAAAGTACAGTACACTGTGGTTTAATTGAGCTAAACTGAGTGATGTGGAGGTTTAGGAGACCCTCCTCCTTACTTCTTGTTTTCGTCCACTGTTAAGATTTTGTATGAAAGCCACACTGGGTTCTGATGCCACGTAGCACAACAGTGGCTGTCCATAGCGTCAAGTTTAGTCTCCTCTCCGTAGTGACGCAAAAAGTGAGAGAAAAAGCTAATCTTTTGGGATCATGCATATGCAGAAATTCCATGTTCCCAACTTATAGCTTAATGTCAGACTAATCAGCTTTTTCCTTATTAAACATACAATTTCTTGGCTTTTGTGGTGTGAGTGTGTATGTGAATGGTTGTGTGTCCTGTATGTCTCTGTGTTGCCCTGCGACAGACTGGCGACCTGTCCAGGGTGAACCCCGCCTCTCGCCCGGAACGTAACTGGAGATAGACACCAGCAACCCTCCCGACCCCATTAGAGACAAGGGTGAACAGAAAATGGATGGATGGATGGATTTCTTGGCTTTTGTAACAATGGGAGATAACTTCACCACATTCATTTCAATGCATTTTTATAGTTTCAGTTTATGTTTCTTAATGTTGAATTATTGAAAACATTATGCGATTTAGAATTTAAGTTTGTTTAGAGCACAAAAATATGCAGAGAATGAACCACTGTTGGTTTTTAACAGTTTTTTTCTCTTTTTTTAACTAATATTCGGTGTTTAGCGTTCTCTATGTTTCTTTATCAGATGGATTTTTCTAAATAAAATTTCGGCTTCTTAAAGCCATCTTGAGCTAACATCTGACTGTTGTTTGGTTAACCACAAGTTCTGTCTTTCTGCTGAAGCCGCAAAATAATTAATGAATATTAGGATCACATTAATTACAGTATGTCGCTCTTACATTATAGTGCAAATGTAATCTGCTATTTTTGGAAAGGTAAATGATTTCACTGTCAACAGTCTAAATGTTGGGTGTTTGCCCTGCTGTCGTTGCACTTTGTGATCCTGCCACTCTTCAGATGTGCACATGTTGCATGTCCGCTCCCCTTTGCCAAAAAACTGCAGCAGTGACAGCTTTAGCAAAATACTCCCTATTCTCATTTATCTTCAAATTTATCCTGACTTTAACAAAGAGCGTGCCCATCCTCAAACATTTAAACGACTCGAGGAAGGCTGGCAAAGTCCGGCAGACCGCTGTTCATTGTAATGTTTCTTCTCGTCAAGATATTCTCCTTGTCTCAGACAAACTTCTGCTAACTTTAAGTCTTGAATAGTAGAATTGAATCAGTAGAATAGAATAACATTTTAATTTGATTAGAAATCTAAAGAAGCCATCAGATTTTTGAACAAAAAGCAAGTGTTAGACATATCTTTAGGGGTTAGTCTAGTCTTCACTTAACCACATATTTGGTGTAAATATAATAACACCGAAAGGAGTTTATAAAAAACCCCCCGACAGATTTCTCGTAACAAAAAAGGGAGAGAGCTGGACAAAATATGATCGGAGAATAATGTAGTTGTTTAGTTTTGAAACAATAACTTAAAAACATTTTTTAATACTTCACTAAGAACTATAGTAGCATTGGTCAATACCTAAGTTTGATAGACCTTGTTTTGTTCCAGCTTCCTACACAACACATTAAGCATTACATTTCAAACTTAAAGAGCATTTATAGCAAAAGAAAAGTGCTGTAGTTTGACTAGCAACTGACATACGAACGGACTAACCTTTTTGGTAAAATAACAATAAACATTTTGTTGAATGAAAATTAATCAGATGCTTATAAAAACAGAAATCAATAAAACTTTCAATACTACATCGTAAAAGAAGATTTTTGCGGATGTTTAGGAAAGGAAGCGCAGACTTCCAGAGTCAGCATTGAAGCTGAAGTTAGGGTTCTCCTTATAGTTTTTCGAATTCTGAGGGAAATATTTGAAATGTTTTTCTTACAGGAACATTAACTCCCTCCTGACACACACACATACACACCTACAGTTCAGGGGATTTGCTCAAAGTTACCATCAAAGCCAGACTTGTGAGAATTGGCAGTATTGCCTGCATTTTTCTTTAATTGGGGCTTATTCCAACACACCTTGAATACCTGCTTTCACTTTAGCCATTTGACCTTTTTTGTGAATTAAGACAGCACGGCAGAGTTGAGCTCGTCATCCCTGCGGTACATCATAGTTCAGGGGAGGCTGCACCATGACTAATTAGTAAATCTCACTTCTCTCCAAGGTGAGAAAAGAAAATGATTTTCTTTGCAAGAAGCTCGAGGGCTTGATGAGTAAATACCCAACTGCACTAAGTTGCAGTAACCTAATAAGTCTCCCTGGACTTCGAAAGGGAATTTTTCATATTTCACTGATCTCAAACAACCAGTTTTGTGTGTCTCATATTCGACTCAAAAAGCCCTCTAAGGTGGCTCAGGCTGCACCCATCGACTGCAGGGTCTCTGCTGTCACACAATGGCATGGAAAGGTCAGGCCTAATGAAGTCGGGGGTGCGACCCCAAGCATTCAGTGACTTTGCATGGGCTCCCATCCCACCGCTGCAACCATGCCGGTTAATCCCTTTTTGATCCTAATTGATAGGCATTAACATGATCCTTATCCAGGAGCTGTGTTTTGTCTTCCACAGTCCTTCTCTCTTGGTGTCAATGACACAAAGTGTGAAAGCATTAAGCCAAATGTGAAATTGATATTTTTCATGTTTGTGCGCTTAAACTGTGGCTGTGCTTCCAAACAGTCACACTGAAGTTCTCAGTGCTCAGCGTTTTGCCCTTTGAGACTATCAACAGGACTTAGCTTCTAACCTCTGGAATCCGACTGAGATGTGAATGGTAGCAGCCCATTTCCACATTGTTTTCTTTAGAGTCCTTTCATCTTCATCAATAGGCAATTATCGTCTTTAACTGGTAACTAATGACCCTCTTTAAAATGTTTTCTTAGACTCTTAGGTCAGAGCACATGTCACTTTGAAAGTGAGGACAAGGTGTGATTTCCAAAGTGCAGATGTTACACCAGTTCTCTCACAAGTTTTAACTAAACAAATCTTTTCAGTAATGTTTTAATATAGTTCATATTGTTCATTGAAAGAAGTTCAGTTATCAACACTTTAGAAATATATGTAACAATTTACATACCTTTTAGTTTGGGTAGATTTAAAAAAATATATATTTCTCCACATAGAAATTATGCTTTGCTGCTAAAACACACTTCAATTAATTATTTGAATTTGTTTACTTCAACTTTTAATTTGAATAAGAATTCCTTATCAATTTCCCAAATATAAGATTAAAAATATCTACAGTACATACTGTAGATCACATATGTCAGAGTCAAGGCCCGCGGGCCACATCCGGCCCGCGAGAAGATTTTTTACGGCCCCTGGGATGATCTTGGTTTATTATTAGAACCGGCCCGCAGACCGCAGCAAGCCGGCACCCCGTCTGAAAAAAAATATCTTCCTTATTTGAACTGTAAGTAGTTCTTTAAATGTTCTGTGAGATGATGTACTTACCCATGTATCCATAACAACCGGAACTTTCAATATCCACCAAGTTATTGCCGAAATATACCGTCTATTAAACGAGTGCCCCCCGGATTAATTATACTCTCTGCAGCTGCAGCTGCGAAGTTACCGTATTAACCCGATACTTGCTGGAAAGTGCAACGTCTCCCCTTTCAGAAACCGTTGGAATTTTTCCACTTAGCGCTACGTGTGGCGGAATTACGGTACTGCAAATTTAGATGTGTCGCCGGCGACACGTCCGGTCTAGAAGGGTTATTAGCACAGCAGTCGTCAGCATAACTGTAAAATTAACTTTCAGATACCCATCAAAAATGGCAAAAAGGAAGGTGGACACTGAGAACCGGGGGTTTCAAACAAGGTTTAGAGTTTATATTTAGAGTTTTTACTCAGTTCAAGTTTAAAAGTTAAAGTTTAATATTTGTTTTCACTGCATATTACTTCTCCTTGATGAAAGTGTTGTTTTTGATTAATAGATTTTTGCACTTTATTTTATTGTATTTCAATCCAATTATATTTTAAAAATATTTCAGTTGTGTCTGTTGAAAATTAAAGATTACTGACAGAGCCATAAGAAAATATTGCTTTATTTATCTGATCATATTGGAATATATTTGTTAGGTTTTCAGTAGGTTCAATTGGTTCACTAGACTATATGCGTCATTTAAAAAAATTTCAATGAACATTCGATCAGTCCGGCCCTCGGCTTGTAGCTAAATTTTTTATTTGGCCCTCCGTCCATTTGACTTTGACACCCCTGCTGTAGATGGATTTACACCAGTGAGTTGTGTACACAATGACCAAAACTGTGAAGGTGCAAAATAGTGAAGCAGTAAAATGAACAACGCCTCACTTTTTGTTTAACCTCAACGCTGCTGCTAAAATAATTTAAGCTGGATGTACACTTAAATTCTTTCGCCATCTTTCTCAAAGAACTGGTTTATGACATTTCTTTAGCCTTACTTAGTTGAAAAATGGACAACTTGCTATATATATATATATATATATATATATATATATATATATATATATATATATATATATATATAATTAGACAATTTGCATGAAATGAGAAAACAGCAGTGCTATAAAGACTTAATCAGTTTTTTGGGGGAAGTGATGGTTATAAAGTCTTACAGCTGCTCTGAGGAAGAACTGTGGTAATGCTCCACTGTGTGTCTAGTCAGGGGTGGGCACTCCTGGTCCTCTAGGGCCGGTGTCCTGCAACTTTTAGATGTATCTCTATTTCAACACACCTGAGTCAAATAATGAGGTCATTAGCAGGACTCTGGAGAACCTGACTGCACTTGGGAGATGATTCAGCTATTGGATTCAGGTGTGTTGGACCAGGGAGACATTTAAGAGTTGCAGGACAGTGGCCCTCGAGGACCAGGAGTGCCCACCCCAAGGATGATGTAGTTTGTCAACGAAAGGAGCTCTCCATTTCAACAATGGCTTTATGCACTCAGTGAGAGACATTGTCTAACACTTGCACTGGGGAATCCTAGTTTAGTGTTATTGCTAACGTAATATAAGCTGGATGCAAACCTAAGTTCTTGCTCCATCTTTCACGGCCTTATGACAGTTCTAAAGTTTTACTTTGTTGATTCATGCACTTATACAACATGTCAAATAAATGTAGAGATGCCTCGCATGAAGAATTAGAATAATGCCTGAATAAACCAATTTCTTGGTTGATTTTTGCTGCTAATTGCATGTAGCAAACCTTACTTTTAGAAATATTTTTTCTTTTTGTTTATTTTTGTTTCACATGCTTGTACATATGTTGGAAGAGCTAAAAAATTTGTTTTCTCTCCCATGGCTGTGTAAAAATTATTTTCTTCGCTGCACTGGATTGAGTGTTCTCGAAGTTTTCTCTCAAAATATCCTCTGGGCTAAACTTTTTCTTATGTGGTGTCCAATGACTGTTGTTTAATTGTTTAGAAATGTTAATGGAGCATACTTAATTCTGGAAAGAGAAGAATGTTGTCATTTCTGCTCTTTTGCTGGCATGGAACTTCCCAGGAGATCTGTACTTAGAGTTTTTCATAAAGTGTGAAATGGCCTTGGTTCTTGCATTAAACCTATGGCTTATATTTAATACCGATCAAAACCTTCTTTATCACGTTAAACATTTAGTACAGTGCATCCAGAAACAGTACAAATTGTTGCATTCCTTGTTGTATATTGAAGTATTTTATTTAGAGTTTATCTTTTGTAGCTAAGTTTAGCTGAATTGGTTCAATACAAACGTCAGTCACCTTGATTTGGAATAAGATTTTAGGTTAATATTTAAGCCCAATCTTGCATTTTTCCCCAATTATTGCTTGAGTCACCTGCTTGTAAATAAAAAGATGCCAATGACATGGTCTTTACTTAGACTAACAATATATATGTATTATCTGGATAGTTTCAAATGTACAAATATTTCTTTATCTAGATGGGATAGGTGGAGAAATTGTTCACATTAAATGGTAAAGCTTTCCAATAACCCCTGCTGTCTCTCAAAATGACATCAATTTATCTCATTTATTTGCTGTTACATTTTAATCACTAAGCTTTTCAGCACACAGTCAGTGTTTTATAGCTTCACTTGAGTTTAGAATTATTGCGCACAAAATATTTGGTGGCAAAATATCAGAATTAGTCATTTTGATGTAAAATGAAGTCTACCTATACATACCTACAATTCACAAGCCAGTCTTGGAAAAGCTTATGAAAAGACTTCATTTTTCTCATGAAAAAAATACTTCAATACTTCTACTTCAAATGAGAAATGTTGCTGTTCTTCACAAAAAATCCCAACTAAGAAACAGGAGAGAACTTTAGGACAAACATTTATCTTCCAGCCTGCTTTACAGTCTACTCCACTGTCAAGCCTGTGTGATTTAAATTTAGTCAAATGTCAACCCAGCAAGGTCAATGTCTACTGTCTGTTTGCAGCCAGAAAATGTTTGTGACTGCGCTGACTGCCTGCCGCCACGAACAACAATACTCCCAATTACAGGGTGACATCAAACACACTGCAGATAAAGAAAACCTGTGTGTCACAACCGTGACTCATATTTTTCTGAGAAGGAGATTTACTGTATTCCATGTTTTAAATCAACATTTTTTACTATAAGAATAAAACAAACTCAACAAGACACTTTTTAGGTTAAATTTTTCTTCTTCTTTTGTAAGAAATCCAGCCTTGGCTCTTTCTGCATGCATGTGTAGTTTCTCTCTGGGTACTCTGGCTTCCTCCTATGGTCTAAAAACATGACTTTAAGGTTGATTTGTCTCTATAAAATTGTTTTTAAATATGCAGGTGTGGTTAACTCTTTGTTGCCCTGGGATAATTTGACATCTTCCCAGTAACTACTGGAGTTGGGCATCAGAAGCCCCAGGAGCCTGCAAGGACAAATGTGTACAAACAAAGAATGAATAAATGCGATTATACAGTACGTTTATTTATTTGGATTTCCCTCACTGTTAATTAAGTATCACCTAACCAAATCAAATTTTACGTATTAGGCTTTGTTCTGGTTGGTGCCAAATCCTGGAACTGGATGTCACAATGATGAGTTAAGATCCTGAGGTTAAAGAAAACCCAAAACTAAACCCAAGTATGATCTCAAAGTACAGAACTGTTATAAAAGTAGACTCAGAGAAGGAAGCAATAGAACAAAGTCACCTTTTGTTTATTGGTTTGGTGACAGAGTTACACATGGCTGGACTTTGTTATTTTACAAAATGTCATTTTACAAAAGCATACTTTTGAGTTTAAAATGTGAAAAACATAACAGGAAAGGACCACAGATATTGTTGTGAAGTTTTAAATGGGACATAGATAGGAAAATACCTGTGTTAGCGGGAAAGCTGAGGCATAGCAGGCTGTTTCCAGCACCAACCCCAAAGCAGCATTTTAATGGCCCCCATCTACATGTCAGCTTGTCTAAAAATGCACACCTTACATCCTCCAAGGAAGGTAACTTTAGACAAAAGTCCAGTTTCTATTGGATTCCACTCTTCTTGGTGTTTTTGTTTAGCTGCCATGTTCTTTGCAGTTATTGATTAAATAAAACTTAATATGTGAATAAATTCTTCTATCATTCCTCCTGGTCAGATTTGTATGAGATTTGAGACTAACTTTGTTGTCCTTGTATTTTCAAAGGCAGTATGCTTATTGCCCATTTGGAAAACCAATCTGAACCGGAGCTTTAACTTCCTGGCTGATGTCTTTAGATGTTTCTTCAATATTTCCTGCTTTTCTTACAGATATAATGATGGTCTTTATGACCAAACAGTTCCACTTTATTTCCATCAGACCACAAGATGTGTCTCAAAAAATGAAGGTCTTTGTGTCTGTGTGTATTTGCAAACTACAATCTGACTTTTTTATTTGTCCCTTGGAGTAATGGCTTCCTCAGTGCTGAGTGGCTTTCAGGCAATGTCAGTACAGGACAGGTTCCACTATGGATTATGGCCAACTTTCAGTATAAACTGTGGACGGCAACATGTCATGCATTGAGATAGTATTTTAGGGGAGCTCCATTTAACACAACTAGAACACAACAATAGTTTTTTCCAGCGTCTTGTTAGATCGCTTCTTGAAGCAAAAATTTATCCACGGTGATCCAGGAAAAGTGGCTTTGTTGTCCTTCACTGTTTGAGAATCCTACATTACAGGCAAAAATGCAAAAATACAGTTTCCTACCACAACCTTTGTAAAACATATTGTGATTAATATTGTGATTTTTTTTTTTTAAGTCGCTGTAATTAATCAAAATTAACACATAATAGTCAAGGCTCTAATCTTATTGTGCAATATGTGTACAATTCTGACACCAACTGCATGATATAGGGAGCAATTCTTTTCAACATCTGTCTGAACATGCAACATAGAATATAAAAAAGTGTGTTCTGTATTATTATTTAAAAAAAAAAAAAAAAGGTGCTCATCTTACGCATTTATATTTCTATGGAAATTTATTTCTATGTGGGATAACATCCTTACCAGAATAAAATTACTTTTATTTCTTCAAATAGTACTGCTGAAAATCATAATTTTCTTTAGCTCAATGTTCCATTTCTGAAATCGCTAAATTTTGTGCACTGTAAAAAATAATGGGTGTTAGTATTTATATTCAAATAGAACAAAGTTTTTTTCTTTCCATTGTTTTTTAAAGCAAATTTAGTTAACAAAAGAAAACAGTAGTGACTGTAGCATTTTCTGGACAGCCGTATTTGATTTTTGTGAGTAAACTCAAATCTGTACAATTAAGAAGCACTCCTCACCATTGTGCTTAGCAGTGTGCAACAAACCACTCTGAGCTGTAAAACGCCAGGTGTCATGTTGGTTCTTGTTGGTTTCACACAGCGATTCCATTTCCTCCCTGGAATACGTTTTGCATGTCTCCAAAGGATTGAGAGCTATTTCCAGTTTGTTTGCTACACTGACTAATGAGTTCTCCATAAGTCCTGATGACATAATTTGAAGATCGCCAAGGAAAAATATCTAATTATGTAGTTCAGACATTACATACTGGGACTGCGCTCATGTACTTCACTTTGACTGGCACCACCTGCCCTCTTTAGATGTCGCATTGACTTCCACACTGTTGAGATGCTGAGTTGGTATCTGTGCAACCCCCACCACACATATGTGCAGTGACTCCTTGGTGGGTTGGACCTTAAATACTTATTGTTCACTATAAAGAAATAAAATAAAATAAAATAAAATTATTAAACGCTGAACAGAAAGATTGAGAGATTGACTGGATAGTGATGCATTGACAGTAAAAAGTGGGAAAACTCTTCAATGAGATGACAACAAAGAGAAATATGTGGAAGGGATCTTTGTTTTGAAGATTTTATTCTGCTGTGTGACTAACTTGGTGGTATTCGTCTTTATTCTGATCTGCAGAAGGCGCTTTTGTGCTTCTTGTTACTCTTCTTTTGTGCAAATTTAAAATGTGTGGGTTTTTTGGGGGCATTTTAGAAGGGAGTGGGACTATACCCCAGATGTATTGTTGTGTAAGTACTGTATGCCAGTGCTTAGGTTTGCTTCATTTTTGGCTGGAACTGCACCAAATATGTTTACACTTCCACTTTGTTTTATTCAAGCAGAAGAAAAACATGCAAAACAGTTCATGAATTTCAAAACAGGACAGTCACCTGAGTATGTAGAGAACTATGTTTTACTTTTAAATGATGCAAAGGCACAGAAAGCTCAATGGAATTTGATTTGCTCATATTATATATTATTAGATTTTATGTTTCAAACAGTATTTATTGTGTTGTCTTCTTTAAAACTGAAAAAAATCAGCCATTATTCTCACTGATAAAATAGCACAATGAGATGTGGATATAGAATGTTACATATTAATGTTGTCAAAATGTTATCTTGGTTGTTAGTTTGTTATAAATTAAAACAATCATTGCTCAGAATACAATCAGAATGTCATATTTTGACATTTTGCTCATTATAGAGTAACAGAACCAACCTACAGTCAGCTGTTTAACAAACATGCAACAGTAACTTGACAGTAGTCTTACCTTAATATGAGTGATGGCTGGTACTCCTTTAGTTTTCTTGGGATTTTCTGTCTTATTATTAATATTACCAAACAACTGAATTTGTCTTTCTTGGAACATGGGGCAAACATTTTGTTGCTCTCTTTCAGTCAGCTGACTATCAGTGCACAGTCAGGTAGGAGACTAGCAATGCTAGGCATCGGCTACTTGATGATGCATGCAGTTTCTCTGGTGCCTTTTATTAAAAATCATTAAAAGGATTTAAAATGCTCAGAAAAGTATAACAGAAAACTCTTAAGTTTTTTAAAACCTTATTTTATAGACCTCTAACTATTTCTATAAAATAAGACAATTATATCTTTTATACTTTACCATTCTAATTTGGTATAGAATAACTTTCAATAAGTAATCCATGACTTCCTCTTTCTCTGGAGAATAGACGATGTAACGCAGATGGTTAATTTCCTCAATCATTTTTTTAAAGGTTAAGTTAATTAACATATTTGTATAAAACAAAACAATATTTTGCTGCAGTAGCATTATTTCATACTAAAAAAATAGAAAAATCCAATCTTTGGTTTTAGTACATTTATTGATTTGCTCAAAAGATTCTGCATTAAAAGAACATTTTCTACCAAAATAACAGATGTGAAAGCAAACTATTCACAAAGTAAATGTATCAAAAGTATTTTTCTTTGATTATACTTTACATTTTTAAATTGAATCTTTAATTAGTCATGTGTGAGACCCTGTTTCTTGGGGGTTTGTACACATTCATTTTAATTAGCCACTTAGCCATGAAACAGGTTAGAACAACTAGAGCTATTTTGAACCAGCCGGGAAAATGACTCAAGTTCATCCTGCCACAAAGCACTTTGAAAAGAACAGTGATGGAAGTTAAAAAATCTCCAAAGCTAACAAATACCAATCTACTTCCCCTTTTTTAATAAAACTATGCTGATACAATAAAAGATGTATTCATTTAAAGGTTTTTTTGTGCCCCTCTACCAAGGGTGCCAATAAATATGGATGGTGCTGCAGACATAAATATTTTTTGGCCCTTGCTAGTCAGTCATTCTATGCACATCTTTGCTGCATTGAACTTTTGTCTTGCTGTTTTAGTCAGTAATTGCAACACACATCACTAAACCACCCGAAATGTGAAATATGTTTCATTTTTCACAAGGGTATAATAGTAAACAAAAATGTGCCGTATCAAAACTCTTGCATCGTGCAATGGCTTGTCCAAGTCCTGCTTATAGAGAGGAAATTGTAGCTTGAATGGAGGTTCATAAATCCAGGCTTTTTTTGGACTTCTTTATGTCATGAAGTAGAAGCCTTGCAGGTTACCCTCTTTCGTGTTTCTTTTTGTATATCATTAGGCTAGAAAACTGCTTCCTCTGTGAACAGATGAACACATCAGGATGCTGCTTTAGATGCAGCAGGGAAGGGAGAAGCTTGTTGTCATGTGTTCATGCAGGTCTTTTAAGACACAGACACTAATATTTGTTGCACCCAGGGTATAGCTGTCAAGAAAGTCCAAAGTCAGTTAATTTTTTTTTTTTTTAAACAACCTTGCAGAAATGTGCTGTGTGACCATTTTGGACTGTATGTTGATAATACATCATGGAACAGATTGTTACATGATGTATTAATACTCTTAAACAAATACTTGTTTCTCATCTTATAGCAGTTGTTAGACGCACCAAAACAAGGGGGAGACCAATAATTTTTGTTGAAAATTATTATTTCATAGCAAGTGATTTTTTTTATTCCATGATTTAAATGTACTCTAATCAAAGGTTGCATTCTAAAATTTTCAGTGTAAAATCATGCTTCTGCACTAAAATATACATTTATTTCAAGGCTTTTTACACATCCTTTCTGCAGATATCAATAAAAGTGGAGGGTGCTTTAAATTCTAGTTTTTAGATAAGACAACTTAAAAAAGATGTTGCAATATGTAAAAATGTAGAGATTATAATTTTTCATTCTGGTTAGAAGCGCAGATAAAAATAACATTGTCAAAGTTTTGCCTGTTTTCACAGTAGATATTGTGGGAGTTCCTTATCTACAAAAACATGCAAGTTAATAATTTATGCGTTTTGTTCCTGCAAAGTGGATTTCTCTAATTCTTCCTCTCCTTTTGAAATCTAAAACCTTAAGTATGTGCGTTCTTTAAAAAAAGAGTTGGTGATAAGTTATAACGGTAATCTTGCTGGGTGCATGTGTAAATATGACTAAAATAGACAACATTAGGACTGGCCGTGACTGGCCGCAATAAAATTTTAAGTGTTGAAAATCTTTTGGAATCCAACAAATTATTGTTTGTAGAATAGCACAATTAAAAAACAAAATCACACTTGCAGTTATCTGAAACAACCTTCCTCACCAGTGCTGCACATCCTCCTTTTTTCCCCCAACAAAACCGTTCAAGAACCAGGGCAGCATCACCTCTGCCACTAATGAGGTTGTTTATTCTCCAAATTTTCTTCTAAGCTCAAACTGAGAGAAAAGACAGGCCATGCACAACAGAGCACATAATCAAGCATTAGCTAAATAAAGCATCAGAAATCCCAGGTTATATATTTGTGTGACAATATAACTCAGGGTATCATACCTGCAGTGACTGCATGTTGAACATGAACACCTTTTTAAGGAGGTTAGTGAAGTGAGCAGAGCACATTATTGCACTCAACAAAGATGTGCAGGATTTTAAATTGGACATAATCTTCAAAAGAGGGCAGTGGGGAGTCATCAGGTTGTCGGTTTCAAAGATGAATAATTCTTTAAACTGCTGTTGAAAAATGAAGGTTCTTCAGAATGATCTCATGTTAGAACAGCAAAAATGAAACCTAAATAAGTCTCTGAAAGTGTACATGGAGACATTTTATTTGATCTGAAGATACATTTTTATGCCAATTTGTATTAAAATTCTGACTTTTGTTTCTTTTTCTTTTTTTTTTTTTGCTGAATACTTGCACTTTTTGTTGGAGTTCTGATATTGACATTATCTTCTCCGTAGGTCAAATAGCACAGGGAACATTAAATCAGGTCAGCGGTGTTGCAACTAAAGAAAAATTACGGTACTTAAAAGCAGATTTATAAATTGCAAACTGACAGCTATAGCAAGAGTAATTAATGTTGCAAATCAGTCGGCAATCAATTAGTTGAAACTCAACAAAATCTACTACATCTTAAATCACGCCTATTTGTTTGATTTGACTTCTTAATTCTTTTTTTTTCCAAACTTTTATATGTCTTTGTTTTTTAACACTGTTTACATCTAACATCTACTAGCATTGGTCAAGTTAGAAAGATACAACATCAGGTTTTCAAATCATTGACAAGGCTCACCACACAGAGCGCCCTGTGGTCAGGGGACAGCCAAATACTTAATCAAATTTCTATTAATTTTATTAAATATTTTAGTGCTTTTGTACACAGTCATATTCAGTAAATTAGAAAATAATTTAAAAGATTTTTTTAGAAACTCAGTCCACTAAGTGAAACACATCATATAGTTTCATTACAAATACTAACGTTTTTAAGCCTTTATTTATGGTAACTATGTTGATAGCTAAGATTAGAACATAACATCAGATCAATTAAAAAACATTTTTAATACAGAATGGTTATTTCAAAAAATTACTTTTAAGCTGACAAATTAGTCTCATTGGAAGATTCTAATTTATTGAATATAATTGTTTATTATGGTGTTTTTTAGACATGCAGGAATATCCTAAGATATATCATGTTCTCTTTTTCTATAGCATTTTAACATTTAGATGTAGTTTGTTCAACATTTTGTGCTAGAAAATTGCAAAATGATAAAATTTATTTAGTGACACTTTCTAATATGGATGTAATAGCCCTCTGACAAGGGTGCCAAACTGCAAAGGGTGTAATAAATTATTCACATACTTTTTTTTTTATTGACTTACTTGTTTCAAACATTTCAAAACATCTTATGTTTGGGGTAATCCAATATATTTTACTCCTTATTCCTTAATTTTTGAACTGACTGTAAGAATATACTCAGTGCTGAGACTGCAAGAGAAAACTCTGACATACTTTGGCCGGGTAATAATGCTAACGTTGGTATTTGCAAAGAAATTTTCCTTTAATCTAAATGGCCCTTTAACTTACCGGTATAGATGCCAGTTTGACTTTAGCTTAAAATCTAAACGTATTTAGTTTTAGATGTATTATTAGTGTATTATTACACATTGCACATATTCTTGAAAATAAAACTTTGGTATTTTCAAACTTTTTTTCTTTAGAAAACAAAAATTTTCAATTCTTTATTTTAATGGAAAGCACAATATTTCGACAATTTAAACCCTTTTTTAAACTCGTTGCAAATTATTTGCAAAAATGGTGGTTTAATTTTCTAAAACTTTTATTGATAAAATATAATCTCATCCAAATTTGTGAAAGAGGGTTTTTACCCAGGGCGCCATTTGTGTTAAAACCAACACTGGTACCATAGTTCACTGTAAACTGATGAAGACTCTCTATACTTCTGTGGGAGTGGTATTTGTGTGTGTCGGTGGCACATCGCTCTGTTTACAGACCTACTTATCAGAGCCCACGTATGCTGCTTTATTTGCTGATGTAGATTGGCTTCCAATCTCCGCTTAAACATGAGGCTTTACTGTATGTTTGCTTAACTGTCCAGCCATCCCATCTATTCAAACAGCGTTTCTTTCAGTTAAAGCTGTGTGCTTGCTGGGCTCTTTTTTTCCCCCTTTCCTTTTTCTTTTCTTTCCTGGGACCTTTTCTGTTATTTTGGGGACCAGATGGCGAGGAGCATGGAAGAGCCTCTTTGTCTGGGAGCCCCTGTGTGAAAAAAGGTTGTCCTCCCTAATGTAATCAGCAGCACCGGAAGGGTCCATTTTGGGCCGTGAAAGGAGACAATTGGGCCTGGACACGTCTAGATTACAGAAACGCAGGGTTCATCTCCCGACCCTGCCTTCTTTTGACCAAGGTCCTGGTGAGGAGGATCCTCATCTTTGATCAATGGAGGGTGGAGGTGCTGATGCGACCCCATGCGGGCCAAAGGCCACCCCCTCCCCTACACCATGCCCTGTTTACCCTGTACTTGGCTGCCACTGACACCTCCTTCCGGAAAGAGCCAGGAATGGAAGGGGAGGGGGTGCTGGCACTCCTGGGGAAAGGGAGGGGGCACCATGACCTGTCTAGACACCGTTGTTTCTAGTTGCTGTGGTGTTGCCAAGGGGATATAATGAACTTTGACCTCAAACATAGTTGGTTAGGAGATGCTGTGGTCAGTCAAGGAAGACAGTTTTTTTCTTCTTTATAATTTTCAGAGTTGGAGGTGGGGAAGTGAGGCTGCGTATGGATGCAATCCACATTAAACACATGCTGCTTAGAAAGACCACAGGCATGAATTTACTGCCTTATGTATTTCAAACCAAATATAGAATTGCTCTTTGATTTCAAAACCATTTTATTGGACACAACCTGGATGCACTTGTGGAGTTATTTTTTATATATATATTTGCAGTAAGTAGCCACTAAATCTCTTGTTATTGAAAAATTAAGTAAAAAGGATAGTTGCTATGGCGACTTGTTGTCTATACAATATTCATTGCTGCGGTTCTTTAATAGAGAGCTTCTTTGCTATCCTATTCACTGTGGTGACAAGATAAACTTTGGTCCGTTCTTTGGCTTGTGTGTCACAGCTTCAGCCATTATTGATGACTATTCTAATGAGCAAATTTAGGCCATTAGCCTTTATAATGCATGTTTATTTCTTTTAATGCCATGTTTTCCTGTCTTTCCCACTTTGAACAGTCATGACTGTATGTTTAATTTTTCCCTCTGAATAACTATACTCAGCATAAAGTTTTAACCTTTCAGGTTTTCAGGTTTTAATTATAGTACTGCAAGAAAAAAAATTATCAAAACATATTTATTGTTTTATCCATTTTAAAGGGTGGCTAAGAGAAATTTGCCTCAGTGTCCCATCATGTTTATACAGGGAAACAGGAAGTCAAAAAATTACTAACTCAAAGGTCCTCAACTCTGTAGGTAACATAAAATAGTAAATTACACATTTTTAAACTGTACATTATAAGTTTGTAATGGTTTAGCTATATTTGATTTGGAATAGTTAGGTTTGCCATCACTCATTGTTGTATGAATGATAAAGTTAGAAACAGCTACAGTTCTTTACTGGTATGTTTTCTTGTCTTTCCAGTTCTACAGACTTGGAATTAACAGACCTTCAACTATGTGACCATCCTAGAATGAAAAAGCATAAATTATGTAAATGGTTTAATTTAATTCATTTTAATTGAATAGTAAGGACCGACACCAAATTTGGCAGCACAGATTTAAGAAAAAAACATGAAATACTTGAAGAAATGTTCTCTTGTCTTCCCAATTTTGAAGGGTTGTTGTGTTAAAAAAACAGCTGTTTTTATCATGTTTTTTTGAAGTTGAAGTTTGGCTTTCTAATGTCATGATCACCTTAATTTGTGTAAAAGATGTGAAATTAGAGAGGTTTTCTTTTAAATAACCTCGAAAGATTTTTTTTTTAAACAACGTAAAATTACAATGGTAAAACAATGTTTTTATTTTCGTGAGAAAATATATTTGCTCTTATTTAAATTTTGTCTTACTAACGCAAGATCTCAGTTGTTTCTGTGCATAGTTGTTTTTTATCTAGATGATACAAAATTAACCAAAAGCAAATATTGCGAAATTAGGAAAGCATAATGAACACATTCTTATTTGTGATAGTGTCCTCAGTGAAACGTCTCTTGCATCGTCTGTTCTACACAGTACCTGAGTTCGAATGTAAACTACAGTATAGAGTTTATTCAGAACCTGACTGATGAAGCCTCTGCACAGGAGCTGCACTGGTGATTCCACCATCATGGCTGCCGCCATCGCCAGCCACGCCCTCTCGCCTGCCATTCAGGAGTGAGTTAAAATGGCAGCATGCAGCAAAATGAGTGAGAGGGTAACAGAAAAAAAAGCAGGGAGACGCCCACCCCAGTGAGCAAACACGATCGGCTGAGCCGCAGCTCGCCTCATCTCGTATGCCAACTCAATAACGTTCTCAACAACGAGAACAATGTTTTTGGCTAAATTGCATCCATCTGGGTCCAGAGTTAAGTCCAACGGGGTAGCATCTAAATTTATGAAAAGGCTAAGATTTTTTTACATGACTTTATTGAATTTTACGATACATTTAAATTTTTAGGCGCTGATCTAATACACCCCAAAACCCCAGTTCTGTAATGCATCTTTAGAATTGAGACAGAAATTTATTGCGCACTGGCTGCAACGTGGGGTTGTGTTGAGTTCTTCTGCACCAAATCTTTGCTTCTAGAAAGGTGTGGACGCTGATCTAAATTATTGAAACAAATGTTATTTATTTTTCAACTGCACATATTTCTTTTGAGATATGTGTGAAAATTGTGTGACTTTCATTTTTTTATTACAGTATGGATTTTGATGCATCAGTACCCTTTTATACATGTCCGTTACTAAATTTTACTGTAATTCAGGCTCCATAATGATGTTTGTTGAGGTTTAGTGTAGTAGGGTTGCACACTTCCACCAGATTTTGCTCTTTACAAAATACCAAAAACTACCTGCATGTTCTTCTTTAAGCTAATGCAAAAGTAAAAAAGGGGAAATTTACTCCATCGGTTCCAAAAATCTGTTAATCCAATACTAATATCTTCATTTCAGTGTTCAGTCTCACTATACAATAACGCTACTGCTACTTGTCCAGTTTGTTGGCAATATATATTTTTTTTTTTAAATGATTCATTGCATATTGTTGCTGTGTCTTAAATGATAGCTCCTTATCCCATTTTTTTTTACTATGTATCATTTTAAAATTTAAAGTATTTAAATTATGTATGCAATATATATGTGCTTGACATCTTAGTTTAGGCATCTGAAATTATTTTCAATTCCACATTAATTTAAATCATTAAAAAAGAACAAAGTGGAAAGATCACAGATTGGCAAAGCCCATTGCTCCTAGGCTAACATCTCTGTGGATGTGATTATTTTGTCATCTCACTAATTAAAGGCTATCTTAATACAGCAACCTGACGCTGTTTCACTAAGCTCAACACTGAACATTTTCACACCCAGTCTGTGCGAAAAGCTTAAATTAAGAAATATACCCTGTCATTTTAAAGCTTGTAGCATTGGCTGCCACTTCTTAACAACTCTATTGCCAGACTTCCTATATTCAAGCATCAGTGTGCAGAATTTAAAGGTAAATGTCTATATTTCATTATTTTTAGCGCTTCCCCACTCCCGCTGAATGACACTTTATTATTAGCTCTCGGTGTGTGAATGTTGTTTTTTTTTCTCTCCACAGTGCAGAGAGAGCTGTGTTGGTGGACTAGGAGGAAGATGTCACACTAAGGATGGGTTTTTTTGGCGATGATGTTGGTGCTGTTGATGCAGCATCGAGCTCTCACTTTGTGCCTCTGTCAGCTATGATCCGTAACCATAAAGTGAGTGACAGGCCATTCTCCGGGGGGAAAGCAGAGGTCTGAGGTGAGTCAGATGTATCCTTGACCCTGTCTAGCTGTGTGTCAGCAAGCAACATGAACTCAGTAAAAAGCAGGCCTGAACTGGCATGACTGTACATTGTAGCTACATCTTTATTTTATTAGTGTAAGGAGAATGTAACATAAGAAGCAACCAATCTGCTCAAGAGATCTACTTTCTACTGCCTGGACTCCCTTGACTTATGAAATTGTAATGTACCTCATAACGGAATACACTGATGTTTTTCAGAGCATAATTTGCCCCTGTGTCTCTTGTGACAACTATGTTTTACAAACTTACCTGAGCAAATTTTTTGTAACCAGTAATAGTATTTTCTTTCATGCATTAAATACAGAACAGGATGCCCAAACCTAGCTTTGGAATAATGCTTGGTTAATCCAAAGCAGAAGTTTTAGGTTAAAAACTTTGGGATTTCACATAGTTTTGAGCGTAATCTATGTTGAAGTTTATGTTTTGAGGTGTGTAGTCACTCTAAACTAATATTCAGGGATGCATACCAAAAAGACAAAATGCTGATAATTGTTTAGTTACTGGTAAATGTAGGCTGGTTACCAGTATCAAGGTATACCATGGTGCTAAGAGTTAGTATCAATGTTTCGAAAATATTTTGGGCATGCACACACAGTTGGTGCAGTTTAATGACATGTCAGAGAAAGTTTTCTTTGGCATAATATTTCAGTTCCCCTCTGAAGTGAGTTACTGCACACTGCCATTCAGCTGGCTTAAAGAATGCTACTGCACTTTTTCAGCTTTTACAAGAAAGCAAAATTTGGCAGTTTTGAAGTATTTCCAGTCACAACAAAAACAGAAAATTAATGAGGTAGCTCTGTATTTCAACATTTGTCTGTCAAGTCTGCAAGCAGCTGACTGTAAACATAACCTGCACTGATAGCCCCACTAATTATTAAGTTAATATTAGAATTGTAAAAGTTTCGTCAAAAATGTTAATCTAAAAATTTCTAGTAAACTCTTGTATGCTTTTATTTAATATTTCCACTTTGGTTATTGTATCACAATAAAAATGATATTGAATTAATATTAATCAACATGGTATAGTATTTCAGCTGCAGAATTCATGTAAAATTTTCAGTTTTACAATGAGTAATTAATTAATAAAATATTTTTTGTTTTAAATTTAAGTATAAATAGCAAGAAACATTTATCCATATTACCTTGTTATTTCAAAAACATACCAGTTTCACCAGGAAACAACGGCATATAATGTGTATCCAAATTTACCTATAAAGTGGTCTAATTTCTTCAAAAATCCTGCTGAGATGGAGAAAGTTTTGGAAAGAAAATCTACCATGCAATGCATATATGTATATATATGTACAAATCTATAAAATTAAAGAGTACCTTCTGGACAAAACCATTTTTAACTCATCAATAACTGAAATTATAAGCAGACACAAAAAACTGTGAGATATTAATATTGTATCATTTGCAGAATACTGGGATTGTCACACTGCATTTACACTGCATCTAAATATATAATTTGATTGTGTTGGAATGAATCTGATTGAAATAAATTGTTTATAACTGTTTATAAATTGAACCTGTTTGTATAAAAATGGGCTTTGAGACGACAGCTGTTGTGAATTTGTGCTTCGTCAATCGACTGAATTGAACTGAATTGAATTTGATGGAACTGTAAATCTAGAAGAAGTCAGTTTAGGTTGAATCTCGCAATTTGAACTGTACCTACAAAGTCAGCTCCATAAGAGCCTCAGCCAGTCCTTCAGTTATGTTTCCAAATTTGACAATGCTCTATTTATCAGCTCAATTGAACTGAATCATGTAATTGGTGATTTGAAGCATGCTATTTGATAATGTATAAGCTTTACTTTCACAGCAATACCTATGATTGTAAGGTTCTAGATTATGTAATGTGTACAATGGATTTGGAAAAATACAGTTTTTTGAAAGATCTTTATGGACTTATCAAATTTTTTAATATTATTTAAAAACTATGATAGTCATTCGAGATAATAATAGTAATAAACTGTTGATAGTTAATTTTTCTCTTTAAATTATTTTTAACATTGATTTTCTTGAGATCTATAACTCAAAATTTTATTAAATGCAATTATATAACATTTAGCAACTTAGTATCGCCACTGAATGGAACTGTTTTGGTAATGAGGTTGTCTATTTGATAATAGATAACTCTTATTTTTTGGGGAGTCTGATTACATGCAGATGTTTTTTGCCAAAAGACTGATACATTTTTAATGTATTTTTTAGTCATCACCATAAATATCATAAAATGCCTTGATAAAAATTTAAGCCACTTTCAGTCTCTTTAGTTTGTATTATGTTTATTGCAACTTACATTGATATCACCATAAGTACCACAAAATATTTTATTAAGTTGCTTAATGTATATTCCTAGTTTTTGTTACTTTTTTCACAGCTTGTATTGCCTTTGCAATAAATACCATATAATGTCTATAACACCCATTCATTATTTACTTTGTTCTGATTTATATGGTAATCACTATAAATGCCACAAAATCTTTCAGTCATTTTTCCAAATCTGTAGTTTTTATAAGTTTTCCTATACGTTTTACCAAAAATGCAAAATATCTTCATAACATAATGGACCTATATTTGTATTATATTGATTTGTATTACATTTCCTAATTACTTATGGGATCTTGACTAAAACCTCCCACCAAATAGCTTGAATCAATTTATTAAAATTTTTGCTCCTTCTGTGTTTTCATTACTTTTATGGTGACTTAAAATATAACCGCTACTAATATAACATAAAATTCTGCTAAAACTTTAATCTCCTTTAGAGTTTTGATAGTTTGCAGTACTTTTTACATGACTTATAATAACTCGTAATTGCCACAAAAATCACAAAAATGTAAGTATGTTTCACTTATTCCAAGTTTCTACAAGTTTTACTCTTAACCTACGTAATTAAAATAAGTATTACAAAATATTTGGATGATATTCAAACTCTACATTTCTCATCCCTAATTTCATATCAATTTATTGTCTATCTATCAATATCTTTATAGCATTTTATGTACACTTCAATTTGAACTCTTTTTCATGACTTTTGTCATGATTGTCTTCATCATCACCATCATCATAAGGAGCATCATCATAACAAACATCACAAAAATCTTCAATTACTAGTTGATTTTGCCTTTACTATCATTTATCTTAGAATTACCATACCATTATTTATAGTGATTCCCACTGGTCCAGTATTTGCAAATATTTTCTTTGTTTTACCCTTAAGACTTAGATCAGGAAGTATTTTTGAAAATTTAGTATTTAGGCTTGATGTGTACTTTTTTTGGTCCATACATACATACAAACATATATACATTGTCTATACATGCCTATCCACATAGGATCACAAAGGGGTTGGTGTCTAACCCCACTGGTCACTGAGTTAAAAGAATAAAAAAGGCTTAGTTTTCAGTATGCTCAAACTCGGTCAAAAATTGGTCTACAAATCAGAGAATGTGGATCTGATGTTTATTAAAAACAACACTCTGACGTTAATTACATCAGTTCTACTTCGTAATGAGCAGAAAGCAAGACTAATAAAAGTCGATTATAGATCAAATGTGTTGCTAGCATTAAAAAAAACAGTCCACAGGTGTGTTTTCTAAGTGACCCAAAGAATTTGAGCTTAAAAGTTCTGGATCCTTCTTCAAGGGTCACTCAAACCCTGTGTGTGAAATGAGAGTTGCTTGGGTGTGACTTTTACCAGAATGCATCCACTTCCTATTGTCTGCCCAGTCAACTTTTGCAGGCCCCAGTACCCTGACTTCCATACATGAGAGATCAAGGGTTACCAAGGTGCTTTTAGAAAGGAGGGCTCAGTGTGAGAGGGGACAAACTGGTCCACAAAATACTCATTTCCTTTGCATGTTAGATGCCCTAGTGGGGATTCAAATAGGGTCACTGACACTTTTTCCCCCTCCCATCATTGTTCTTAATGAAACTGTTGCTTGCCTTTTCAATGGCTTGGGACCTCTACAGTATCTGCTGCCTGTACAGTACGCAGCTTGATAATACGGTGAGTATCCCCAAAAGAAAGTTTGTTCAGACTATGGCTGTTTATTCGGCAGTACCAGACAGAGGCACCTCATGTAGAAAAGGTAAAAGTAGTTCTGTCCACCTCTCATTCTTGCAAAAAAAAAAAAAAAAAAAAGTTCAGCCACTGAGCCACGGCATTAACTTGTATTCTAACAAGATTAAAATATATTCGTCCTGGGGATTAGCATAGTTAGGTGTCCTTTTGCCTCTTTTTTTTTTTTCCTGCACTGGTGCGTTGACAGTGGGCTTTGATCTGTGTTGCGAGGCAAGAGTCCTGGCTTGGACCTAGCGATTCGAGTGCCAAGTGTGAAATTGGCCTGATGTCATCCCTATTCTTCACCTTTTACATCTTTCACCACTTTAATTATGTTTCCGCCACAAAGCCTGGGCACCTCTGAGCAGATTCCACTCTGGCCGTAGGAAGCATTCAGAAACTGTGGGTAAATGACACAGTAGGGGAGGAGGAGGATGGTAGAAGAGGTCATAGCAGGATGGGGCCCTTTTGTGTGCAGAGATATATACACTGATACTTTACTTGATGCATCCCACACTCTCTTCAGTAAGTTTAAATTTCTGTAGTTTTCTTTGGACCAATAAGCCAATATATATTGATGTACACCAAAGTTTTAAAAGCTTACGGCTTCAAAATCTCCCATAAAATTCTGTCATACTATCATTATGGTTTAAAGTTGAATGAAATGCCAGAGAAATCAAAAGAACTGATAAGAGGTTTATGGAGCATAGAGTAAGGCAGCAAAGCACCTCCCCCACTTGGTGCTGTGCACTGGTGGTCAGCTAGCTGGAAGAAGGCTACTGTATGCTTTCAATGTACAATAAAGAAATTCCAATAGATAGTTGTGATTTAGAAATTAAAGAAGCATTAACTCTCACAACTAGCGTATAACTAGTGTCTACTAAGCAGCAACTTGTATTCTGGCCAATTTAGCAGGTGGTCTGACTGATAAACAAGCACAATATCAACTTGTTAAATTTGTGCTAGTCTATAAAGAGCAGATCAGCAAGAAGAGAGCAGCAATATTCGACAAAATAAGCCCCTGAAAACTAACTCACCATGTGTTATTTTTTAAAAAAAAACATAAGATATCATTTTTAACAGAACAATATTGTTGGAGCTCACCAAAAGTGCAGTTAATGCTGAAACCACCACTGTCTGTAGGCACGGGCTGGCTTCAGATTATTAGGTACGATAACTGAAAAATAAAAACATTTTATGGTTTCACACTATTGACAAAAAAATCTGAAAAAATATGGAACTCTTTATTTTAAACTGAAAACTAGTTAATCCTACTGTCTAAGATTACATAGCATACTGATTATTGCACTTTTTCTTGTGTTTTGTCTAATGCTTATTATAGCTGGTCTTGTTTCTCCTGACTAAAAATATTTCCTCTTGTTTCTTCTGACTAAAAATATTTCCCTACCGCCTAATTTGTCTTTATTGAAATGAAAGGGAAAGTGTAGTAGGATTTTTTCAGCCAGGAGTCCAGAAGTGCATAGCAACAAGTGGCGGAGGAACAGAACTGTTACTCCATACAGACGTAAAAATAAAAACACTTTAAAATCAGTATGACAGAGAGGTTTTGTGCTCTGCCCCTTTAAAATTTTTCTGTTACTAATTTACCTATGCTTAGCCTTCCCGTGTGAAATATGTTGTGTAACACTGTAAAACATTTACTAATAAGAAGGTATTGCAGTGTAAAATTCAATAAAATGTAATGTTAACTTAAAGCTTGTTTAACCTTTTTGTTCCGCCTGAATTTTACATGAGATGTCTATTTTGACTGGAAATACCTTATATATCATATATTGCATTCTCAGTATGTCTTTCACACTAGAGGATTGTTTGTGGTGCACCCCCTCCCGTCTTCATTTCCTGTGTAAATAGTTATTGGTTTCTCTGCTGATAATCACCCAGTGCAAATGTGAAGAAGATTTGAGGGGTCATCAGATATCTTTCGCAAAAGCGATAAAGATGTTTAAAAATGGTGGATGTCTGTTTCCTTCTTGGTCTCCTCTTGGACTCTCCATTAGCATTAACTTCCAGAATCAACATATCTGAAATCATACTAAATGAAGACATGAGTACAGTTATCTGCTGCAGGTGAAATATTAACTGCTAGTATCTTTTGACAGAATCTCTCTTGAGAAATCTTTAATCTCCTTTTCCAAACCATCCACAGATAACGCATTTTCTATTAATTTCCAGGAGAATGCGCCCATGTTGCTAAACAGCTTTAGTTTCTGTTCATTCATTGGTGTCCCTATCTGAACTTCCCGCAGCTCTTCTTCCTGTGAACATTCAAATGAAGATTCCTATTGGTTGAATGAAGGATCAAAACAACAGTGGAGTGTGAATGTGTGTGTGTATACGCATGTGCGTGTGTGCGTGTTTGTGTGTGTGTGTGTGTGTGGGAGAGAGAGAACTAACAGAAATGAATGGAGTCTGGGGAATGTGTGGGAGAATAAAATGAAATACAGTGATAAATGTGTGTGCGTGCGTGTGTGTGTGCGTGGGTGTGTATGTGTGTATGTGTGTGTAAGGCAGACTTAGTGTATGAGTTTAGAGAGTGAGAAAGCTGTGTGTGGAGAATGGGTTACTAAGAGAGGCGGAGGTGGAGTAGGGTGAAGGAGGGAGGGAAGGGGGGACAGCCACCTGCAGCCATGACGGGCTTTGACCTTCATTGCTCTCTTTACCCTCCCTTTCCCCCACCCCCTCCCTATCTTCCCTCTCTGCTCCCCATTTCTGCCTCGCGATAGAAGCTCAGGCTCCTTTCAGAGGCAGCGAAGAAGACTGACCGTCTCGAAGACAGTGCTGGGAGCAGCCCCCAATCTGCTCCAATGCTAGTCGCTGGCCGTTAGACATGGCGTTCAAAGACTAGCGGTGCAAGTATGGAAATGCAGATAAGGCATTGTTGAGGAAACATGCCTGGGAATTGTTCAAGGTTTTCACTTGCATAATGTTTGGATGTTTTTTTTTTTTTTGTTTGTTTTTTTTTTTGCAAATGTTTTAATCTGGAAACTAATGAATGTGATTTTGATTAAATTTCATGGAGATTTCTTATGTTTATACATACATTTGTGAACATGTAATGTATTGTTTTGAGTAAACCAACACAATAAAAGTTTTATGTATGTATATTCACTAGATGACTACAAAAAGAGCCAGAAACCTACTCATGTATAATCTCCAAGGTTTTATTTACTCTTTTGCGGCTTTTCGGGAGGCAGTTAATTACACAATTAATACATGATACAAATTATGTACATTTATACCAAAGAATACTTCCAACATAAAATAAAAAATAGCATTGTATTCTACAACTCTGTGTTGTAATTTCATTTAAACATGTTCATATATAGATAGATATACGCTGATGAGTAAATTCATAATGTCGTACCAGCAGTTCTCATAAAGGCATTAAAACTTGAGTAAGTCTGCATTTGAAGTAACACTGCTTCTCTGATTCGGCACAGTTCTGTTTCAGGAAAAAGTTCCAACTCGAACTTTTTAAGGCAAAGTGTGTTTCTGTTTGGTGGATTTTTCTTTCTTTTTTTTATTCACACACACTTTTTGCAGATGCACAACAAAAGAAAAAAAAACACATTGAAAAAAAGGCAAAAAAGTCCACAATTTGGTATGGATACAGTCTGAAACTCGATCATACTTTTTTTTGTCGATAAAGACCAAAGTTAATAAACACAGTTGTTTTTGCCCAAAGTACAACAAATTGCAGCTTTCATGCAAAAAAGGCCCCATAAACTTTTTTTTTTCATTCACAAAGAAAAACAAACAAAAATGAAACAAAAAGAAGTTATTGCAAGATAAACAAGCAGTGTAAACACCTCAGATATCTATTCTAAAGCAACACTGGTCATTGGATAGATTTTTTTCTCAATATAATCTATATAAATACACATATGAAGTCCTTTCAACAACGATAAGAGATTTGTAATACAGTCACTGACGCAGTTCCCTTCTTTTTATGATATATGGATATGCAATAAAAATGTAAACAGAGAAAGATTTACCAAGAACATCCAACAACCTGCATGTAAAAGTCTAAAGAGTGCGCAGAAATGGTTGTCATCATTGTCTTTATGCTACAGAGTTGTTTCTGTGACTCAAAAGGCAGCATTATAGCCTTTGTTTAGCTACAAAAAATTATTTAGATTGCTATTTTAAACTATAATAGCTGCACTGATGCATTGGCATATAATGAAGAGAACACGCACATTTATTTAAAGGCTGTGAGATGACCATAATCATATAAGCAAGGCCTACCTTTGTGTGTTAGTTACAAAAAGAAAATAAAAAAAATATTTTGCTCTTTCACTTCCAGTGGCGGTTTTTGAGATATGGCTATCTCCCCAGGGCGGCCTGGTCTGGGTGCGCCACGACACAGAAAGGAGAAAGAACACATCTTAAACTGAGAAAATTATGAAAAGCATAGTATGATTAGTGGTGAAAAAAAAAATAAAAAATCTCTACTGATATTTTCTGTAATTCTTATGTATTATCTCTATTTAGAGAAAAAAGATTATTTTTAGAGATGCACCAATTAGATTTTTCTGGCCAATATTCAACTTCCTATGAGGTATGAGGTGCTAATTCTCATTTTTATGAATTCAGATTTTTTTTTTATGTTAAACTAAGACACATCAAAGAGAAAATAAAATGTTTTGCAGCTCCTTTGATGGGTGTAGTTTTAATTCAAACAGCAAATGTTGAAAGTACAAAATTATTGCAACTTATGCATGAAGAATATATCCCTCACCTCAACTGGATTTTGAACCAAAGACAAATACATCAGAGTACACATTGCTAGTTAATGTGTTTACAGACATAAATTTGCCGATCACAGATTGGAGCTGTTTAAGTAAAAATATGATGCAATTTTGACATATGGCCAATCCATCGGTGCATCCCCAACTCTTTGTGTCATAAATAAACATAAGAACAAAAATGTAGATCAATTATAGGTTCAATATGTGTAATTCTAAATGATTCTGCTGAATTATATAAAACATTCTCTGTAAAATAGTTTTTGGGTGTGGGTTTTTTACATGCATTGGGTGACCAAAAGACAACCTCGCCCAGGGTGCCATTCCTGCAAGAAACGCCACTGGTCACTTCCAACAAACTGCATTACAACAACGCTTGGGGAACAAAATTAAATAAATAATAAAAAAATAACAATAATGCGGTGCCCAATTAGCCCTAACAAATTTCGCTGTCCACTTTTCACGCTAAAAACAACCAAGAAAACCAAGCGAGTATGGCATTAGAAAAACCTTGTTAGCATATTTAAATTCACAGTAGCCTGGATGCAGCAGAAAAATATTCTTTGGACTTCAGTTTTTCTTTTTTTTCTTTTTCTTTTTATTAATTTCCCACTTTACTGACAAGTAAAAACGTCAAGTGCCAGTTAGTTAAAATGTAACACGATGACAATCATGGATAGCAGTAATCCTTATACGGCTTATAAAAATGGAGAGTGTAAGCATGTGTAGCCCCGGGAAGGGGGCGGGGACGACAAAAACAATGAAAACGTACCTTTATACATCTTTTATAGACGTGATATTGCAGAAATATCTCTGTTTTTTTAAAACAATTTATGCTGGTAAAGGCTATACACTGGCCCTTTATTCGATCATATTATTGCATTGTAGGCTTGATTACACCTCCCATATAACGAAAAAATCACTATAATATTCCCATAGGAACCTATAGAGGCCTATGGTTGGGTTAGAAATTCGTGTAGGGAATCTATTCATTTGTTATGGTTTCTTGGAGCCATTGTGTACATCCATGGTGAGTGATAGTTAAAGTATCTGCAGTGGTAACATTAAATATTCCTGTAAGTAGAGCTTTAATCTCTATATAAATCTATCATAGGATTACTATAGGTTCTTTTTCGTCAGGAGGCTGCTGTTTACTTCTCTGGGAATCAGTCGCTATCTGATTTCTCGTCTTTCGACGTGACGGTGGCGTGATTGTAGAGTCCCTGCGCCATCAGGTGCAAGGCCAGACTGTTCTTGGTGCCGCTGGCCTTCTTGATCTTGGCCCTTTTGTTCTGGAACCAGATCTTGATCTGGGATTCGTTCAGACCCAGCTCCTGCGCCAGATTCTGCCGCCTCTGCTCCGTCAGGTACCGGTTGGTCTGGAACTCCGACTTTAGTCTCTGCAGCTGCTCTGCTGTGAAGGCCGTCCGTGGTCGCTTGTCCTCTTTGCTGGTCGATTTCTTCTTTGGTTTGCGAGATCTTGGCCCTGAGTGTGGTGGAGAGATTGGGGAGCGGGAGGTGGAGGGGTTTCAGAAACACATGCAGTTGTTTGTCAGTATATAGAAGAATAATTGGTCAAATAATTGTAAAAAAGTAATACTTTTTCGCCCATTTGCCATGTTGTACTTTTCTAGTTTTGTCCATAAAAGCGCCAAAAAGTCGAGGTATGTATGGTCAAGACGAAATGTAACTATTTCCCAAAATATGTGGTAGAAAGTTCTATTTCGTACCAAATAAGCTGTAGTCCAGATAATTTTCCATATTATCTTATCTTACCATCAGTAGCTCGATGAAAGTTCTTTTAGTACAATCAGGGTTCAAAATCTTGCATATTAAATGAGAATCAACGGGCGCAAAACAAGAGTCAGAATTTAAATATGGAAATAACGCGTAACACAATGTTTTCAGATCATCACTGACAATTAAACAGCAGTTTACTCGAGATTTGAGCGTTTCAATTGACATTTATCACCACCACTGATGAAAGTACTTCTCTACAAAGACAAATAAACAGATTACAATAGCTTAAATACAAAACGGTTTGTTTGTGAAAACGAAATGGTATCGTGTGGAAACAAATAAGGATAGGAATTGTCGAGACAGCGAACTAACCACAAACCAGCCAAAACATAAACCAAAACAGCTCCACCAGGAACATATTTTTATGGTTTCGACCAAACTACCTCGCTGAAACGTGAATCGTATAATATTCTCCCAATTTGCATTATGAAAATTAACATCAATTGCACCCAAAATCCGTGCGTAAAGCACACTTTACAACAAAGGGTCACTTTTTTCTTTCTCGAATATTTATTCTAGTCGTCCAAAATGAATGTAAACAAACCTACTCATCTGGTGCGTGCTCAGTTCGGTTTGTGTTTCTGTAAAACCATCAAAAGAGAGAAAAAAAACACCAAAAACATCCAAAGTAAAATTATCTGAATAACTTAAACCCATATCTTTCGCTCTGAAAACTTGCAGAAAAAGACAGCAAACAATGGCTCAAAATCTGCCTTAAGCTCCCAAAAGCAGTCATGCCTCCCTGTTGCTCCCTCTCTTACAAACGCAGACACACATCAGACACACACTCACACACGCATACACATTGAACATTTACCGACATCGTCTAGTCTTTAGGCACTCATATTAACAGATTTCTGCAGGAAAATAGACGAATCCGTGTCTTTGTTGCTCAGTGAAGAATTAAGAATAATTTTGCTGCCACTGCCTTGTCGCTCTCATTCTGCCTCCCTTACTTTCTGAAAAACTCATTGGCAGACGGACGTGAACAGAATTTTGGATCTGAGCTTCTCCCATAACACGTTCAGTCACTTTTCACCTGGAAAGACGGCCTGCTAGCTCTTCTGATCCGAAACAGTGCGCCAAAACATAAACGAAACAGACCCAGAATCAACTCTATATGTTAAATGAGAACTGAAGCACTGAAGCCCTGCAACTAGTAGTAGTCCCCCACGCCACTCTATAGTATAGCATTACATAATGCATGAGAACAAGTTGTACTCCACTTTTTATATGCACTTAAAAAAATCTTTAAAGACGTATCTGCTTCTCAGTGAGACGATAAATTACTGGGAGTTTATTAGTTAGTTTATAAATATACCAAAAAGTTGACTGTTGCATCTTGAGCAGCAATAGTTATTAAATCACATTGCTATAACCCCAAATATAACTTTTAGAAAGCATGCCCAGACTCTACAAGTGCATCAATTATTAGTTTTAAGGCTTTCCGTCGCCTAGAAGAGGCTCAGCGCGCTTGTGTTAACTTGCAAAAAATAAAAAATAAAAATACTCCAAGAGTCTCGAAATTGTATTACCATACTGGGAAACAATCTTTGCGTAAAGTTTTAAAAATGTGTCACTAGTAATATATTTTTGTCGAGAGCTAAAAATAAAAGTAAAAATTCTGCTCGCCGACACTAAATATTTATCCTCTTTTGTTTTCATTTTCTCAAAAGGCCTGCTTTCCTCGTTCGAGAATTCTATTTTAGGTTTAATAATAATAAGATACATTAATTTAGTTTGTTAGGACCCGATGGCACGTTTTTGTGTAAATTCTATTTCTGAATGCAGATTGAGGTTCAAATACATATTTTTTTTTGTATTTAGAAAAGCATTTTTTTTTTTATTTCGCTTTGTGCGCTACACAGCGATCGTTCTCCCTACTGCAGCTAAAACTCGGTCAAGCCATCCTGGGTCAGTGTTACGGGGTATTTCAGGTTACAGAAAATATACAGTATGTCACCAACCTGAAGAAGGCCTGTCCGAGTATCTGGTGCAGTAGACCCAGGCTGGCCACAACATGGGCTGCGACATGGATGGGTTGGAACTGGCTTGGGAACTGTCTGAGTCTGAGCTTAGGCACTGGTCTCCGCTCTCCCCGCTCGGTTTCAGGGACTCCTCGGCGGCTTTCGCGGGCTTCTTGGGCCCGGTGACTGTGTGTGGAGTGGAGGTCCCCTCCGCTGGCACAGTGCTGCCCACCGGCTCAGTCTGAGGGGCGGCGGGGCTGCCGCGGCTCTCCCGCGACGCTGGGCTGCTCTCATCGCGGTGAGCGTCCACGTCCTTCTTGCGTCCGAAGTCCGGCCGGAGGATGTTGTCGATGAAAAAATTGGTGACCCGGTGCGGGATCTGCAGGTTTCCCGGCGCCTGTAGCAGGGGGAGGATGGCTCTATTGGATTCATCCGCGGACTCCTGTCGCTCCACCGCATCTCTGTTGCCGTGATCATTTTCTTCCATACTGATTCACTTTCCCCCACTTTATGCTCTTTAACCCCTTTGTCGCTCCCTCCGCAGCAAGAAATTTTGCGAAGAACTTTGAGGGAAATTACCCCAAAAAACTGCACGGGTAGAATAAATAAATAAAACAACTCAGATACCAGTGAGTGCCTTGGACACCACGCAAAATCTTGCCGTAGTGTCCTTTGAGAAAAGCATAATTTGTCTCATATATTCCCTTAAAATCGGGTTACAAGTGATATCTTAGAGCTAAAGCGCTTGCCATTTGCGCACCATCCAAATTTATACCACCATCCGATTTGTGCGTCCTCGGGATGCCTACACCTAAACTAAACTAAGGGTAAATAAAGAGGCTCCTAAACTGATGCTCTAATACTCTCACTCTGGAGTTTTGTTCTTATTTTCAATGCGAGCCCCCCGAGTGACGTTCTCCCACCCTCCTCCCAGACACGTGCCTCTGACCAATAGGAAGGCAGAAACTGGGCCACATGACGCAGACTACGGAGCAGTCTACAAACGCCCCATCCTTGCCCTAGTAAAAGGGGAAGAGCCCTGAACATGTACGAGGAGGAAAGCCTAATTTGAATCCGGTGCATGCACACAGATACACCCAGTATTTCATGACACGTTGTACTTTATTTTTCTCAGGACTTTGAGAAAATGTGCATTGTGAGTAGAAAAACAAAAACAACGGTAGGGTTGACATGTTCAGCCATGCACGAGGATCCCCGGGGTTTAACAATCTCAGTAACACATAAGGAAATTAGATTTTCATTTGTTGAATATGCTCCAGAACATATATGAATGATCTGAAGTTTAATTATGGTGACTTTTGTAGATGAAAAGTAGAAATACTCATCAGCTGATTAACAGTTGAAAATCTGCCTAAATCAATACTAATTCTGTAACTGACCTATTTAGGGGGGAATTCAACATATCCTGGTGTATCACGTAGAAGTGAGGTGCTATTTGATGAATTTAGGCCCACTTGTAACACTTGTGATAAATTTAAGCTATATATAGTTTAAATAAGAACGTTTTACATACAGTCAGCTGGTGTGGATTATGTGTAAAAATCAACATTAGGAGATGAAGTAAAACAATATTGGATTTCTAAGCTATTATATCACTATATTAACATTTACTAGATAATTGAACTTAACGACTTTTCTTTATATGTGTTTGTTTCCTCCAAAATAGCGTCACTTCATCTCATAATATGCAACTAAAAAGCGTGATAATTAAAGCTCGATGGCCAGAAGAGCCAACACTGATGTGCTTTTAGTATTTTAAATGTGATTGCTTTCTCCTGCCGTGACGCCTGCGGTCGCCCCAGAACAGGGTCCATATCCCTTTAAAAGAAATCAGTGATGCAAACAAACTGTTTTGTGCGCGCCGCTCGGGATCCGGAGTCGCGCCAAAGACAAAACTTTGAGTAACTTTGCTGACCACCTCCAAAGCCGAGTTTTCTGTGCTTTTCTCCCCCAAGCACAGAAGTGAGGACGGACGGTGCTCCTCTGGCGTTTTGGAGCCGGGACGGTTTGCGTCAATAAGGAGAAATCTGCAGAAAAAGCGGCGGTGAGAGTGACTGAGTTAATTCTTTAGTATAAAAAAAACAAAAAAAAACAAACAAAAAAAAAACGTGCGTTGTCTTTTCCACATTTTTTCCTCTTTTATTTTTGTTTGCAATTTTGGGGAACGCCTATATTTTCTAAAATGCTATCTTGCGCCTGACATGTTTTGTGCTTACTTTGATGGATGTGATCGTATAGCATTGTTTTATTATTGCTTGAATATTTTTTTTTCTAATATCTGTTTCTATTTGAAATTTTGGCATATGAAACTACTCTCGTCTTGGCTAGCTTTGCAGAAAAAAAAATCGTATTTTATGCTTTCGCCTTTTTGATTGCTGCTTTGTTTCTAAAGAGTACATGTATTGTTTTTTGCTATTGTATTTTCTTTTTTAGCTAATTCCGGTCAAATCCCTAACTTATATGTGTCCACCATTTGGTTTTTTAAAGAATATTAGAACAATAGCTTCATTGTGAAGTTAAAAATACATATCTTATTTCCGAGCCTAAACATTTGAATTTTGATTACCTGACCAAGACCCACCGCTTCTGTGCTCCAGTCCAAACAGTGGCAAGTTGAGAGTGAAAGGTGTAATTAGACAGGCCACTCTCACGCTGTGATTGTTTCTCACTTGTGAGGGGAAGCGCAGATTAATGTTGAGCGCTAAATAAGCAGCAGACAATGGATCCACAGACAGGCCGCTACCGCCTGGGCTTGGCCTCTAACCTCCCCAGCAAAAAACCAGGGGCGTCTGGAGGAAATGACACCATTGCAGACTCTGAATTAGAATGGGGAGGCCTTTTGTGCATTACAATATATTACATATTATTCAACCAAGCCCCCCTAAAATCCCTGGAAAAGACAAAAAAACATTACAAAAATGATTTTTTACATATAAAAAATACGAGTCTAGGACAGATTGTAAATTTTAGAAGATTTTTGTTCCCGAAAAAGAGGTAGAAATAGTTACTTTCATGCAATCATTCTTTTATATGTTCATTTTTGGCAGGCGAGCGCCCATCGTGGTCACTACTATCCGCTTTGTTAAAGGAAAACTGAACATTAACTGCTATATCATGGTTTTTGTTAAGTTGCCCGCATTTAATGGCATGCAGCAAAAAAATTAATTATTTCACCTATTTCTGAAATTATTTACTTTTTTTTTTTTTTTTACTCGACTTGCAAGATTTTTGCAACTCGAGTCAACCTCTTAACCAGCCACTTTCCTGTCTGGTTAAGGGATCGCAAAAGGGCTACAGTCAAATGAAATCCTTATTTTACTTTACCGCCTTTATGCTATAAACTGGTAAATATGTGGTAGAATTTTCTTATTGGCTGAGGTGTTTTCTTACAGCTGTTTGGTTTTGTTAGGTACTTTGAATAAGGATTTTTGCTCTTTCATGCAAAACCATCCTGTAAATAAATAAATGTACGCCAACTCTGTTTTCATCATACCGGTTGCCTTTTTGTACTCCAAAAGTGCAATAAGGCTTCTGTCGTATACATTCCACCTAAATGTGCAATAAATAGTTAAAACATATGCAGTTTGGGCAAAGGCTTTTTGTTTAAAGCTGGTTTTGTTGTTGTTTTGACTGTTAACGCGTTTAACAAAGAGCCATGCAGCTGTTGCTGTTGTGCAGAGAAAACCTTGTTTATGGAAACCAGTCATAGGCCTCGACGTCTGCAACGATTTCACATGTTGAACGCAAACATCCCAAACATCACGTCCTTGCAGGCCCTGCAGCTGCTTAAATTTCTTGTTGGCTGCGCATGGAGCAAAAATGTACAATTTTGTTTATTTGCATTTTTTTTTTGCAGTAAACATACTATTTACTAATCACACACTGAAATGCTTTCCTTGCTTCCATTGCAGAAATCCACATTAACAAATACGACCTCTATTTGTCCTGTTCCTGTATTTTCTTGTACAAAAATAAGACATACGTACGCTGGGATGCGTGCGTGTGGCCTATATATATATATATATATATATATATATATATATATATATATATATATATATATATATATATATATATATATATATATATATATATATATATATATATATATATATATATTACCTGTTTTTCATAGAGTATTTTTCAAATTTTTATGAAGACTTATGTATCCCTGCATGTATATGGCAACATCCACATATAGCTCCACTCCCCCTCCCTCTTCCTGAGTCGTGCACGCGCGCGCACGTAGACATATCGCTCCTCCCGACGCCTATAAATCAATCGCGCGCGTTGTGCGCATGTGCCCTGTCCTTGAGTTCCTATAACCTATTTCATTCCACACACACCCCCTCCCCATCCACCCCCCGCCTCCCCCGTATCTCTCCTGGTAGGATTGTCGTATACGTCAGTACTATGGAGTACTACAAAAGGTGACGCGCAGGAGGAGGATTTGTGAATGGACGCCGTGATGTGTGCCAGCTCACTGATCAGAGGGCGGTGGGACCTTCTGCAGATGCGGCCCCACCGTCCCCGTCCCCCCCCCATCCACCCATCCCTCCTTCTTCCCGATCATCCTTGCCTCCAGATGAATGGGGGTCCCCTAAGATATCGACTATGTCACCATCGCAGGGGTCGCACAAAATCCTCCAGCTTCCTGTGTCCTTTCAAAAACCTGAAAGCACGTCTCT
Organism: Gambusia affinis; assembly: GCF_019740435.1. Classification (NCBI taxonomy): domain Eukaryota; kingdom Metazoa; phylum Chordata; class Actinopteri; order Cyprinodontiformes; family Poeciliidae; genus Gambusia; species Gambusia affinis. Next base: position 8,772,990 of record NC_057888.1, read on the forward strand.
TCTATTTGATGATCCTGTATGATTTTTTTCCCTCCCTTTTTCACTTTTTTAAAGATCTGGAAGCCGGCTGTCCCCTGTTTTTTTTCCCTTTCTTTTCTTACCCTGGGTCGCCCAAGAGCATGGCATCCGACATAAAGCATATTAGAAGTGCGCCCTAAGAGTGGAAACAGAAATAAAAAGTCAGTTGGTAACTGACTATGATAGATTTTTAAGCTAACATTTACACCTGTTAAAATGTGAAAATAAGACAAAACAAAGAAGATCTGCAAGGAAAGTGAAACACTGTAAAGCAATCCAGATGTTTAGAGTTCTATTAAGCAATTGATTGAATCTTATTGCATGGGTTCTCCAAATTGCCTAAATTATGATGACCCTTTTTTTTGACTAAATATTTGCTTTTACACGAATCATCTCCCCTCTTATTTATTCCTCGCACATTGCACTGCAGCTACATGATGTCTATATAATTTGTTTGTATTTATTTATTTTTTTCGTAATTTCATTGTGATTACAGAGAAATCCTCTAGAGTCGCCACGCTGTGGACTCTGTGGAATCTTCTGCTTTTAGCCCTTTATAGGTTTTAATAAGTCTTAATCCGTCTGATCGTTGTGGCGTAGATAAGTCTCATTTGAATTGGGATTGTTCTTTTTTCTTCTTCTTCTTTTACTTCTTCTTCTTCTCTCAACAGAAGCCTCAAACGGGGCTTAGCGCAAACAACTACCACCCTGAGCGCAATTAGGGCCTCAGCTAAATTAGTTAAAGGCTAATTGAATGCAGCTGAGTTCCTATCAGCGAAGCCCTGAAAGCTGCTCGAACGTGGGCAGCTATCCCCGTCTGATGGTCAATAATTGCTTTTTTTTAAGTATAGGTGTTTATTTTGTGAGTTATATAGTTATTGAAAGGTTCCATTCCTCTCCGTCGTTTTGGAAAGAAAACGTGTCACATACTAAAGTTTTATATACAAACTAGCGCTATAGTTTGTACATAAAACTGTGACTTTATATATATATATAACTCAAATTTGCACGAATCCAATGATAATGAACCCATAGGAATCAAATTGGATTTCTTGAATAATGTACACCTAAATGAAAAGTATAAATATGTAAGTAAATACAGTCTGTACACAAATAAACAAAGATTGCTCGCAGTGAATGAATGCATAAGTAAATAAAATAAATACATTGTCCCTCATTTATTCCCCCAAAATAACAATTTGTCTTTTTTTTTTTTTTTAAATCAAGTGTACTCTAAAATCTCCCGTCTTTTAACCCACATGCAACTTTCTAAACAACAAAGAAGTATTTCACGAATGTTTTGATGTTAAAATAAGATAATAATGACATTAAAGTTTGTTTTTATATACATTGTTCCCTCTATTAGTATAATGCATATTCATATTCTAAGAGCAGCTATACGTCTGCGATACTTAACTAGTGCCAGACCCCTGGCTTGTCCCGTTGAACTACAGGTCTGCAGTTCTCACAGTGCGGAGGTTTTACTCCTGACACCAAGGAATGCTCTGTCCGCAGTGGCTATTTCTGTACGTTTCCAGGCTTTACATTCCCATTCTTCCAGAACAAACAAGCTGCCATGCGATTGTTCCAGAGTCAGCTGGAGAGGAACAATAAGAGTTAACTTGCCGACAATTATTTAAAAGAATAAGAAAAAAAAAGTTTGAAGAAAAGAACGTGCAATCTCAAAAATCATCAAAGCAGCAGCACCTGTGCGCTGTTTGCGTTCATCCCTCAAAAGTTGTGGATCTTCCACTCTCTTGTGCGGGTTAAATCTGGGATGTTTTGGATTTTTGACATGCCAGGGAGGGAGGAACAAGTGGGAGATAGACAGGTGGAAAGCACTTGCTGCAGAGTAAACACAGATTTCTTGCTCTGAGAGTTTAACCAGCCTCTATACAAGGAAGAATGCAATAACAGGAAATTCGCGTAAAGTTGAGAGAGCCTTTTCGATTTTCTGCTGACTGATGATGCATGCAAAACACAGTCAACGTTTGTCGCGCAGCTTGATGATTCCTTTTCTAAAATCGTTCAAACATGAGCCTACTAAAGACAGGCTCAAAACATGTACACAAAAACGAGACCCCATAAGTGAGTTTTAAAAGTGCACCTGAGTTGGAAAACATTTATGTAAACTTTAAAAAGCATTGTTTTATCTAGATTTTTTTTAAAGGTGAGAAAACAATTTAAGCTATGTCCTGGCGCTCAGCTCCCAGCTTTAATTATAGATAAAAGGGGTCAGCCAGAAGCGGCTACCCGACCCCTCTCCCTGTGTGGCACTGCGCCCTTTGCAGTCAAACTCGCCAAAATAGTGCCGGACTCCCCTGAAAGTGCCATGTGCGTCCAAGTTCCTTTCTCCCCACCCTCCTACGCTACCGCACCTGGGTTGTTTTTACCCCCCACATCGCGGATATGTTGTGAATTTGTCATTTATCGGGAGCACGGGCTCGTCAGCACCGCAGCACTAACTTTCAGCCATGCCAACTCTGAACGTCTCTCAGCTGAGAGGCGCAAAGCATGTCTGCCCACACACACAGAGACTAATCAGTACATGGCAAACACTGACCTTTGCGGGTGAAGCCGCAAGCTTTAACTAGGTCATTAAGTATCCATTGATTGAGATTATTCAAAAATGACAGCGCATGGACTTATTGTGTAAGCCTTACAAATATTTAGAATGTGCGCAGTTTTCACTTATAACTAATACTAAATATGTATTTTACTCATTTTGGGATAATCAACATAAGGTACTAATGCAAGGAATGGAAATGACAGAAAATATTAAAATATAAACTAACAAAATCTACAGTGTGGTATGAATTTTTATCCAATCCCTATATTCTCGTTCTCCACAAATAAAATCCAGAGCAACAGCTTGTCCTAAAAAGCCACCTTATCAAACAAAATCAATCCGCCTGTCATTGAGTTCATGTAAGTTTATCTACTCTGGTCTCTTACGACCTCGGAGGTTCATTGGAGAACAGGCAGGTACTCGGATCCAAAACTTTTTTTATCAACATACGAACCATTATTCCTGGTCTAAAACATCCAGGACACCGTCATCATGACTAAACAGAGTAGTGGCAGCATTATGGTGTGGGGATGCTTTTCTGTTGCAGCCAGTCCAAAATATTGGTAGAAATCCTGCCAGAGGCTGCAAAAGACTGCAGAGTAAACATGTAGCTAGATCAAAGCATGTTTAAGAGTTAGAATGGTCCAGTCAAAGTCTTGACAAAAATTCGATTTTGAATGTGTAAGACCCAGATGTTGTTATCAAATGCTTCTCTGTCTAGTTTGACTGAACTTGAGCAATTTTGGTAACAATTCCAGTGTCTAAAGGATATCCTAAAAATAACACCAGCTGTAGTTTCAGAAAAGGCAGATTTACAAGGTGGAGGGAAGTTAGCATAAATGTAGGTATGTCAGACTTCTCAAGTTATTTGAAAACTAAAAAAAACCCCAAACATAAGGAAAAAACATCCAAAATCATGCATCCTTTAAATTTCGTTTAGCAATTGTCCTCTGCTTTGTTGTTGGTCTAGCATGTTAAATTCCAATAAAAAACAGCTTGTCTTTCTTTTGGTCTTTGCTTTCCTATTTCCTCTGAAGTAAATTTTGAGCTTGTCGACCTGTGTTCTACTTTTAACCTTTCTGTTGTTGAGTTCCTAAAATTGGTCGACTTCAAGACAGATAGTGGAATGGATCTTGATTTATTCCATTAATTTTCATCGTCATTAGCCTGGCTGACATCACAGAGTCCGATCTGTGCTGTGAGATGCTCTAGGTGTGTTTAATTTACACTGGCAAGAATTTGCTAGGATGGCATGCACAATGTGGCATCACTACAGGTTTACGCTGTCATTTTTATTATTGTCCTGCAGAAGGAAGAGGAGGAAAGCAACATGGATGTGGCTGAGCTCGCTGACTGAACTGATAAATCCTCCACTCCACCATGATGATAACGATGATGGCTGTTTATCCTTTTAAAGTTGATGCTGGATCAGTTTTTTTTTATTTACTTTTGGGTAATTTCCCATGGAGCAAAGCAAGAAAAGTGGGAATAATGGCTTCCAAAATGCTTTAATGGAAAAGAGGTGTGAACGGATCATTTACCCTGCAGACAGGGGTACACAGAGAAGCCAAAGAGCAGCCTGAGACTGCCATTTGAATGGGATCTGAGACGTAATTTGATCTAAAATGGACTCCAGTCATTCACCCTCCTCCTACTCTCCCATGGCATCAACTGTAATTCATTATTCCTGGCCAGCACAGGCAATGAGCGAGGGCAAAGGACAGGAGTGGACTCTGCTCTGGTGTAATGAAGACTCAGTAGACCTAAACGGCCCCCTTCCTCCCTTTCCTCCCCTCTCTCCCTCCATCACTTATACATACACGCAATCTTTCATTATCTATCAGAGGGAGCAGCACATTAATGCTGCCGAAGACCTTTTGGTGGAGAAATAAGAGTGTGCAAGGATTTTCTCCACTCTCAATCTATTTCATTGACCTTTTCCATCATGCATGTAACTCAGATTGCTTGCTGCAGCACCAGATAAATATTCCAACAATAGCATGCCTGCTGCCACTTAATAATGCATCTTTTTAAAATGCAAAAATGTATGTTCATCAGACTTTAAAGAAATTATATATACATCTTTTGAGTTATCAATATGCTTTCTTCACTCAGACATGGAATTTTAACACTTTAGAGCTTAGTTTGTCAGATTAAAGAAGAGCACCCATTTTATGATTTATGAAGACTAAGAACACAAATGTTAAAGAACTGCTGGTTTGACAAAGCTTTTTAAGACATTTCAGTTCCCTGTCCCTCCACTAGGGGTCCACAGATGTCTTGTCCAGACTGGCTGAGAGGATAAACACTGTCATCTGGTGGTAACAGGAAAGACAATTTCTTCAATTTATTTGGAGGCAAAACTTCCTTATAATATGTAGTTTGTGCTTTATTGCAAAAACATTTTTAGATGGATTTTGAGAACTGAACTAACTGAACTGAACTAACTAACTGAACTAACCCTTAAAAGAAAAATTGTAGAGTGGAAGGTTTCCAAGAAAAGTTCCCAAATATGACCAAAGCTGATGTAAAGTATTCATTAAATTAACTTACTTTTTAAAACGTATGTGTAGTGACTTAGAACACTTAATAATGTGTGAGTTGTAAGAGTTGTGAGTTGTTTTCCACACATTTTATACATATTTATATGAAACATGCCTATGGAGTAAAAGGATGCCTATGGAGTTTAGTACACAAGTTCTGGATCCTTAGTTTTTACTCACCACAAACTAGATGTGACACAAAGGAGAGAAAAACAAAAGTCAAGAAAAAAACTGTTCACTTTTTAATGCATCGCCATAACATACAATTTTATTTCTAAAGCACTTAAAATACAACATAGCAGCTGGCTGAAGTGCTGCACAAAATTAAGATAACAGCAATAAAATAATAATATAGTTACAAGAAAACAACAAATATTACAACTACTAGTTTTAACATGTGTTAAACTCTGAGCAGTTTAAATGACTTTGTGTGGAGGAGAAACATTAGATCTGCTGATAATTTTTCATATACATGTATGAAATGTGTACACACAAAGTCATTTTATCATAAAAACAGCAACTGAAAAGATTCTTATTTAAACATTGTTTTCATTAAGCACCTTTAAATATCCCTGTGTATTTGCTTTTAATTACTCGTGTCACTTTGCTTTTCTTTATTTTAAACAGTTTTATATTTTTTTTAGTCATGAAACACTGGTAGTTTCATGTGGGAAAGCTGCTAAGTAATATTTACAGATTTAATTAACAACATTGGAATAATTGGCTTAATCAAAGCCACTTAGTAAAAATGAACAATATATATACTGTACTCATTATTAATACAATTGTATTTGGAATCATCATTGTCCTGCCAAAACACCCAGCTGTGTCCAAGATTCAACCATCGGACCCAAAGCCTCACTGTCAGAGGAAATGAAATTGGTGGGGTGTTCGGTAACAACCCAGGACCCTGAAAGCCTCAGGTCTGTCAGCAGATAGAAAATGATGGGACACCACTATCAGGGATTACAATAATGGGAGTTTAACATTACCACTGACTGAGAAGGAACAAGCCAAAGAATAAACACCTGTTGCAATCTAAACACCTCTAAGGTCAACTGAGAGCAAGTGTCCACATGAATAAGTCAAATAGTTTCTGGAGAAGCTTGTTTTTAACTGAATGACATAATGATTGGACTATTTGGCCACTAAGATAAAATATTTTCACGTGTCAAGCTCTGTGGTGGTAGTGTTATTCTGAGGTTCTTTTCTGTGGCCATAAGAGGGGATTGTGAATGATAATCCCTAACAATACATCAAAACTGGATTTGGATAGCATGAAATCAAGAGGTCAAATGTCCAGCAAGAATTTCAACTGTTTAGTTTTGCAATAATAGAACATTCAACTAAATATCAGCAATATTATATTTAAATCTGTGTACGATAAATTGTTTTTTTTAAATAAGTTAAATAAATAAGTTTTTTTTTTACAACCATTGAAGTTTTATGTTGCACTCCTCCAAAGATAGAGTTCAAACCAATGATTCAAAGCCCAAAAGCAATGTCCAATTCATGTAAACTTTCGTCTTATTTTTATTTTTACATATTTGTAAATTTTTGTTCATTTATGCGTTGCATGGTGGATGTTTCTATCTTGTTGTTGCTGCTTTATTTCAGCTCCTTCCCCTTCAGTCAATAAAGATTGATCTCACCTCAGCTGGGGCCATCTGTATGAGAGAGACTGTTCGACCTAACTGACTCCATTCCGTATTTGCTTCAAAAACGATAGTTTTCTTAAGACATAAAAGTGAAGTGTGAAATAAAACAGTCAAAGGCAGGTCTACTTTCAGAGATTTCCTGTTTTTTAAAGACACCAGAATGCAGCTCGGGTTAGTGTTTGTCTGCCAGGACAGAGCTAGACAGGGGCAAACTGATAGATCAGATTGGGGCCCAGCCTGGCCTGTCTCAGTGCCCTGGAGGAAGGATCGAGCTTATGAGTGAGAGGGGGTAGGGTGGTGGTGCTGTTGGCAGAGAGAAGGTGCCTTAATGGAGTCTTTCAGTTTGCTGTGGCTGTAAATGAAAGGAGGCTGAAAGTCAGCCAATTACCATTCCTTAGAGGAGGGAGAGAGGGCGTGTGGCGCTAGATCATTGCCTCCGTGTGCGTGTGTGTGTGTATATATATTTATATATATATATATATATATATATATATATATATATATATATATATATATATATATATAGACAGACTTACATACATAGCTACATAGATAAATAGGTTTATTCAGACTAGCCTCCAGACATTGGCTGCTCTCCCAGAAATTTCCCCTCAGTGCAAAAGGTTAACTGTCAGTCCCCCACTAGGTATAAATAGAAGGCTGCCCTGCAGAAAGGCATGTTCTGGGATGGGGCAGACAGAGGCAGGAAGAGCATGAGGGGCAGTCTCTTATGATCCCAGTGACACACAAGTGGAGGGCAGCAGTTTCAGGGCTATTTGGCTCATTGGTGATGGTCCCACAAAGAAGAGGAAGGAGAAGGAAGATGCAGCCAAAAACATCACGGTGGCTTTGGGGACTGACAGAGCACAGGGACAAAAGAGCGTCCTCATCCATTGAGCTTCACCCTGGCAGCAGAGACAGTCACCACCAGCTCCCCAGACAGCTTAATTCTGATATAGTCTGAGACTTAAATAAATTTAAGGGGCTATAGCAAAAGCTGTTTGGGTTAGTTGTGTTTTCACCAACAATGGAAGAAGTGTTTTTTGTCTTTTAACTTTTATTTCAGAAACTGTTTAAAATCAGTGAGTTGCAAACTGTAACTATTTTGTATACCTTTCCATTAATGGGATTCAATAAAAGCTTCCCTGTGTAATATTTGTGGTGTAAATGTTCCTATTGTTCCAAAGTATATGTGTTTTTCATATCTTGTGAGATTGCAACTAAACCTTTGATATACAAGGAAAAACTCTAGCAAAGCTGCTCTATGAGGAGAAGGGTGTAATTTTTGATTAGTTCTATGAAAACCATAATAGTGTAAAGAGCCTGAAGGCGAACCTACACCCCAACCTGAAGTCTTTTGCCAATTTCCTTCATGTAGCTGCAACCATCTTTCTTTTATCAATTCTGGCCAAATTCCCTTTCATGATGCTGCCACCACCATGTTGCATGGAAATTTTCTACCAAACATGTATGCAAAGAAAAACGTTCAGATTTGGTCTCGTCTGCCTAAATCTCTTTCCTCCACTTTCTGTGCCCAAATAGCCTGTGGCAAACTACAGACGAGATTTTCTTCTAGCCAAAAGTGCATGACTTAATAGTTATACTGTTGGAAGATTTATCAATCTGAGCTGTGAATCTATGTTGCTTCTGTCGAGTTACTTCAAGCCCATAAAGTATGAACTACCTTTTGTTATGTAGTGAAGCTGAGGTGAATTTTCAAGCCTCACTGGCACTGAAAGTGATTACGTAATTTGGAAAGACAAAGATTATTTTACTACAATACAAATTAATATTTTACTTTATTTTAAAGAATCAATATATTTCTTAGTAGTTTTTTTTTATATAAAAATGCATTCAGATCACTATTTAAAAAAAATAATCTGATGTAAAAGTTGTCATAAATTAATAAGTTGTACTTTAATTTACTTTAATTCTTTTCAGTATTTTCAGTAAATGTATTCTTCCATCCCTTCATGATTCTAACAACATAGATATTGTCATTTTTTTTTATTTTTCACTTGAACTCAAGGTAGCAAAAACCATACATTGCTCAAATTTAAGACAGAATTAAAACACATCAAAACAAGGTGATATGCCGCATCAGAAGGAAAAAAAAATACAATAAATAAAGCTTCCTCTCTTGTTTAGCATACCTGAATGAATGCAGACCCCACTTGGAGCGGTCTGCCACTGAACGCATTTAAAAAATATATATACCAGGTGTCGTTAGATAATGCTACACAATGAACTTTAATCAACAGTTTGACAACATGGAATTTTTTTTATCCTGTTTCTGGTGAGAGTCATTAGTGTTGACTCCAAAGGCATGAAATCTGACAAAGAACAAAACGATGTTATTGCTTTTTTTTTGTTTGTTTTTCTCCAAGCAACTCACTGCATGTACATAGATTATTTCTAAGCCTTTGTCAGGAATAATAAATAAGAATGATCGGCTCATGTGTGGTGTGATTGCACTTAATCCTCTTGACCCCTAAACACTAAACATACTGTCGGTCTAGTGTGGCAATACCTGTGTGATTACATCAGCAGAATGCTTTTACACATACAAGCACTAATAACAATATCTCTACACAAAGGAGGAAACTAAACCCTTATAGTGACAAAAGCACTAAATTCTATAAAACACAGGCAATCACAGATTGCAAATCTTAAGTAATAATGTCTCGCCCACACATTTGATCGGCGCATGTTCCCAAACTGTTGAAGTGAGTTTTTAAGATGTGACTGGGAAAATGAGTGTGATCACATAATTCTACGAGACATTTAGCTCCTAAAAGTTATCTACTTATGGGACATTCTCCTTTCCTTTCAACTACAATCCTGTTCTTTTTTGTTGCCCAGATCTAAAACAGTAGAAAATACAGTCTGTAAAAAAATAGATATTGTACTGACAACCAATTGTAAGTCAATATTGTACTTTTTTTTTTTTACAAGCAAAACATAAAATCAAATAAGAGGCTGTCAAGTTTGAGGTGTCCCAAATGTCTTACAGTGTACCTCTTAAACACAAATGCATGTGCTTATACTCACTTAGTATAGAGTATTCTAACAATGGCACTTTTTACATACCACCCTTTTGCTTTTCATTCCAACTATCTACATCTACATAAACCAACACTGTGGGAAACCATTTGCTTTCTTCTGAAATCCTGAAAACAAATGCAAAGCTCATCTTCATTTATACCGGAACTAACCAAGCAACAAGCCTGTTTTGCCATTTGCAGAAAAGCTAAGCAAATTTTTTTTGCTCCCGATGTTCAAAGCGCAATTTCCAAATAAGAAAGTCTTAGAAGAGTCCAGCTGCAGATCTGCAACCCTGAGAGGTCTGATGCAAGAAATAAGCAATCCTGCAACTATTTACTCATATCGCATCTAATCTGCAAGGCCTCGTATAAAAACTTTGCTCCAACTTTGATGAGGTGCGGGAACTAGAGTTTACAAATTGCATTTACAATTAGGAGGCTCTTGAAAATTTAAAGCAAGTCTAAATTAACTGTACATTAACATTCACCTTTTAGAAATCATGTATTTTTTACATATACAATCTCAAGTAGTTCAGCTAAGGTTAAATTTGAAAGAAAGCAAATCATTTCCCATAGAAGTGAAGAGTCTCAATCTGTATCCCACATGCATCTGCTAGTTTAGTGAAAACATTCCAAAAATAAATACTTTAATTTGGTTTGATGGGGAACATGCAATACCGCTGATTCCATTTCTATGAAAGAGTGAAGACAGGTGTGTCCCCACTCAGACTAAGTTTCCCTTTTATGACCATATGACAGTCAGGTAAAAAAACCCAAAAAATCTCGAAATCTTTGCAAAATTATCAAGTCTTTTCTGCTAAGACCGTAATACATCCACGCTCAAACACTCGCGCACACAGGAGTCCACTTCATGAAACAAAATTATTGTGTGTCCATTTGTCACATGAGACAAAGAAAAGCAAAATCAAAACAAGGCCAAGTCCATCCTCCAGTATGGTGCGAAGGATGCCTTAATGCTAATGGAGGACGCCGGGAATGGCGATTCATTTGGCTGCAGGAAGATTCGAAGGGCATGGCACGTTAGCGGATGGGGCAGAATTGACCTGTGCTTTGTTATTAGAACAAAGGATGGAGTCAAAAACAAGGAGTCAGTTTTTCTCAGGTTATCCTTCTCATTCTTCCTTTCCCGTTAATCCGTTTCTGCTTAAAATATTCTTCACTTAAGGTCTTCCTCTGTAGCAGTTGTGCAGATCACAGTTCAGTCCATGTGGGGTTTCTCAACGCCACCCTGAGGAAAGACAAAGGCGAAAGCAATCAGCTGAGATGAAAAAACAAACTCAAATACATGAATAGAGACATTAAAATGTATCAAAGTGTATCCCTAATGTCAATTTTCAGTCATAAGCTATTGTTGTGCTTTTGGCTTCCAAAATTAGATTAAGAACCCAGAAGTGCTGGGTTCTTAATGTCATTAAAAATCAAACCTAAATTTCTGAAAAATAATTGGGTTTTTATATTCATTAATATAATGTTGACATTATAATAGTTAATAGTTAGTGAATAAATGCACTAACTATTAACTCTAAAACTATAGAGAAAAAAACAGTACTTAGTAGATTGCATGTGGAAAAAGTCTGCTAAAAAACATGTTCCACCACAACAAGCTTACATATGAATCTTAATAAAGATGCTCTGAAAACAAACAAAAAAAATGGTGGTGCAAAAAACAACTTAATTCTCCCCCTTATCCTTAGCCGAAGCACCAGAAGAAGGGAAAAAGGACAACAAAAAAAAACAAACAAAAAAAAAAAACGCAGCGAACAAAACCCCCAAGTTCAGACTTGTGCCAGCATTCCACAGGCCTCATCATAAACAAAAACAACAAGCAGCAAATGACCCTCTGGTCAGCCGAGTCCTGACTAGCTCTCATTGCCTCACAGCAACTGTGAAAAACAAGAGCTCTTAATCTGCTTTCACGCTCTTGCTGAGTCAAACTGAGGGAGTGACGGGACTCTTACTTTACAGACAGAATGAGGTGAGGCTTCCAGGCACAAGCTTAATGAAGACATCAAAGCTGACTTGATGGGATAATTATGACAGAAAAGCAAGAGGACTTGGGGGGGAGCATGCAATGCTCTTTGCAAAAATTTTAACCATTTCACAATCTTATCTGCGAACTCTCTGGCTCTGCTGTGTAATTGCTAAAAAAGCATATGTGGCGAATAGGAGCCCTTTAAAAGTCTTTATTTTTATTAATGAATGGCATGGAAGCTGATGGAGATCAATGCAGTGGAGTTATTCTGAGCAAATACAGCAGAATAAAAGATATCTCAGAATTTCAACTTGGTAGTCCACATCAAGTCAATTATGTGACATATTCCACTAAAACATCTGGAGCGAAAAACTAGTTTGATAACCAAATGGCCTCTGATTGGTCAAGATAATCATTCCCATTGATGATTATCTGCATCAATGGGAATGATGCAGATAATCAATAGCAGAAACAAAGGGTTTTCATACTTTTATCAAAGGCAGATTTATTGATCTAAGAACAACCAACATTCTTAAACTGTGTGATGTAAATGTTACGTTAGGCATCAGTTTGCAAGTTTAACCTTTCGTATAGAATTAAAAACTCAAAAGAAAAGGCAGCGAATGTTACCATGGCCAGTTGCCGTCCGATGTTACCCACGGTGACACCGCCTGAGAAGAATATGCAGGGGAGCCAGGAGCGCACATACAGGAAGTCTGGAGATGTGTACCTGAAAAAGAGGACATGAATAAAGCTGATTATTAAATGACTGTTAAGGTTTTTAGAGTAACTGATTTATAACTGAGTAGTTCTGGATTTGAAATGCATTTAAATTGCAGTAAAATGGTCCATAGACATTTTTTTTTTGCCTAAATTTGATAAGCATATTGGGGCAGTGAAGCTCAAAATATTTAAAAGTTGTGATTACCTAACTACAATGCCTCCTACGGTTTAAGTTTCAGAAAATATTGTTGATGGAGAATTTTAGTTAATGATTGAAACCCCTATTTGAGGCTAAACATTGTTATACATGCACTTTTACAAATTTACAGAGGGGCTGGAAAATACTTAAGCAAGAAGTTTGATTTTAATGACATAGATACATAGTTTTAAGTCAGTTTCACTAGCAGATTTCTTTTGAGGATATGCAGGAAAGCCATGGATGTCAGGTGATAAGTTTCTTTATGGCTTTATTGGTCCCCTTCATTATGGGATTTGTAGTCTTGTCACACTATGGTGTATATGGGTGTATATTATATATCGAGTAGGTTAATAAGGAAACATGTAGTTTAAAAAGTCTTGCAATTATAGCTGAAGCATGTGCAACTATATATAAAATTTTACTGTCAGCTTAAATCCCCAAAGAGTCATGTTTCCTGTCTTTGGACCAACACGTACAACACTGTGACCAAAAACTGTTTGACTCACTGATAAACTCCGTTGTAGACCAGCAGCTGTGTGATGACGGTAGCCAGGAAGGCGGTGGTGATGCCCAAGCCAAAGCCACTTCTGGAGCGGTCAAACGTCCACCACAGGCCCAAAGACAAGGCGGCCAGGGTCAGGGAGAGCTGCACATTGTTGGCGAAATCTAATTTCTGGGTTAGAGTAAGTTAAGGGCAAAGTCAAACAGATTGACATCAGAACAGGAGGATGTGTAGGACTGTGATCTCAAGCAAATATTTGTCTGACCGATTGTGACCGAGTTCCATCAATAACAAATGTAAAAGTCGGTCGTTGTGTCCAAACCGTATCCTCTGGAGGAATTTAAAACAACTCTGACAAGAACTTGACTTGGGAATCTGCCCTTTGAGAAAGGATACAACACTAGCGTGGTTGATTCCGACAAACACTGCGATACATCTCATTACACTGGCCCACTCTCTCTTGAACTTGTGCGGCTCCCCCAAATGGCTGTCGAGGCAGGGATAGAGAAGGCCGATAACAGCTGCAACAAAAAAAGGAGGAACAAACAGGCCTGATTTATACAACATAAGCAGAAAATCGTGTGACCTTCAGTGGGCCAATCCTGACAAAGCTGTGAAAGATTATCTGCTGAACATGGATTTTTATAATTAGTGACTTATTTGCACTCATGCAGGGCACTGTGAAAGTATTCAAATCCTTTAAATTTTATATATTATATTACACCCCGTAATGTATTTTATTAAGATTTTATTATAAAGATCAATACAAATTAGAGGATAATTGTGAAGTGGAAGGGATACAAGACTTAGTTTTCCAAAATATCTGGACTTCAATACCTTCAGTACCTTCCTTCATTTATGAGATCCCATTAAAATATACAGTATTGAAATTTGTAGCCAAAATGTCCCAAAAATATAAAGTTTGAACTTTATTGTTTCTGTGGTTAAAAACTGAATAAAATTAATTTCATTTCAACCCTTCTTTAACTTATATTTAAAACATTCATCGTAAGCTAAAAAAAATCAACAAAATTCATACACATTGTTTCAAGAAGAATAAAAAGACACAAATTAGGAAATGACAGAATTAAGAAAAGAATGAAATACACAATGAAGAAAGTGAGGAAAGAAACAAAACAAAGGACAAAATGAAAGCAGGAAGTAAGGACAACTTTTCAACAACACTATAGGAATTCACACAGCGTAAACAACACGTGAAATAAACAATACTTTTAAAGATTTTATCAGGTTATGTAGGAAGCCTGCCAACATGTTGTTGCACACTGTCTTAATTTGATGCGAGTCTATCAAATTAAGAGCTAAAAGAAGGGTCTTTCACTTTTACCTCACAAGAGAAACATCTGGTGGTAGGGAAATATTTGTCTGTAAACTAAATTAACTGGATTAACACAAATTCTGGATATCTAAGTAAGGCGGCCTGGAAACCAGTGCTGGCAATTTACAAGTTCTGCGAGTCCATCAAATTAACTAGTTAATATAGTTGTCGTGTGTGTGGATTTCTATATTAATACTGAAAGTTTGTTATTCTGGACAATAAACAGAATACCCTGAAAACTGCCAGTAAATCTAGCTGAAATGTATTTTCCCTTTTGTCTTAGGTTTATGAACTAAACCAAAATGACATATATATATATATACAGAGAGAGAGAGAGAGAGAGAGAGAGAGAAAGAGAGAGAGAGAATGGAAGACTTAATATTTATTAAAATAGAAATATGTAGCTATAATATGTTAAAGAAAATTGGTTTAATTTATTCCTGCTTGTTATTTTAAATTGCATAACCCCATGTGTAACTGTTTAAATGGCTTTTATTTAATTCAATGCATTAAACAGCAGCTGCCTTTTCCTCTAATGTCGTGAAAGGAAATATAAAAATCGCTTTCAAGGAACTATAAAGTTAAATAAAAGACAAAAAAATCAACATCATTTTTTGTTTCATTTCTCTTTCTGCCTCGCAGCACATGGGGGGAGGAGCCAAACACGGATGTGTCCGGTGTTTTCAGGGAGGGCCTTCAACTCACCCGTTATGACATCAACCAATGAGCGCACACCTCACGTAGTGTGTAGCCAATCAGAAGGCAGGCATCTCTATTACGTGTCTATACTCTGGTTTTTGATAACAAGCTGGCTGACATACCAAATTTAGACTGTAGCTTGTGAATGACAACCTTATGTATCTGCAAGGAAATAAACAACAGAAGGAAGCGCCCTACTTGCTCAATACATTATTAGTTGTTCTTCATGAATAAAGGCGAATGTGTCATTTTGTCCCTAAGTTAGCAACCACTGAAAACACGGTAGGAAAGTGTTTTATAAAGTGAATAGCCACTCACCAGCTCCTGTCCCGCAGCATGGCGGGATCCACCAGGCAGATGACAACAGAGTTGTCATCACCTCTTCGGGAAACAGAGTGACATTTCTCTGTATCTGCAGCAAGTTGAGTACCAGCGCCAGAAATGCCCCCACTGTGAAGAGGACCAGACCTCTTCGGATGAGGTTGGCGGTGCGGACGTCGTGCAGGGAGCCGTAGGCGCTGCCAAGCATCGCAGTGATGATTGACATCATTTCTTCAGCTTTGGAAACGAACCAGTTCGCTCCGGACGAATGCTTGGTTTCAGCCTTCGGTGAACAAGAGCAGCTCCAGCAGTGGTCCTCTAGTCTGGGCATTTGGCACTTTTGTTCTATTTGTCATAAATAGACAGATAAGTTTTATTAGGCCGATGCTGAAAAAAAAGGATTGAAGTGAGACGAGTCAGAAGTCTGGCTCCCTTACCTTGCTCTCTAGACGGTTTCAGAGTCTGATTCAAACAGAAACCTCCACGCCTGCTCATGCAGCCAGGATTCCCCCCGCTTTGTTTTCCTGCTCTCTACAACAGTCACACGAATGACGTTGTTTTGCTCATATTTTCTTCGGTAAACACACCGTGTTGCTTCATTCAGCGAGTAAAGAAGGCTGATCATACCAACAAGAACAGCAGCTTCCTCTGCAGAAAACAATCTCAGCTGTGTCGGGTGAGGGTTGGCAGCCAATCGGAGCGCGGCGGCTGATATGACGTGACGCCTCTGCTCCGCCCCCGTCGTCCGGTTCAGACAGACGCACAGAGATTAGGTGGTTCTGGGACAGAAGTGAAAGTAGAAACTGAGCAATACTTTAAAACCTTGACTTCCAAAGAGAGACATTTCCAAGGCATTCATCAAAAGCTTCGCTGTGTTTCACAATCAGACGATAACCAGCAGGGTTCATTTTTACCTATTAAGTCGCAGTTTAATGACAAAAATATGTTTTAGTTTTTGTTCCAATTTAGTTATCTTGTGTCATATTTTTTTCCCCTATGGGGTTTAATTCACTGTCACTGCCCATTTTAAGGAAACAATTCCACATCTCAAAATCCAGATCGTGTCTAAAAGTGCACCCGGCACTTCGCTGGTAGTGGCCCCATGTGGAAGTGGCACTCTGTTGCTTTATAAGGGCTGGGCTTCAGTGCCCCAGGAGGAACCAGGGAACTTATTTTGAACCACCTCCAGAGCGGTTCCCTAATTTCTTTACTCCAGATGAAGTACAGCAGCTATCACAGTCTTTCTTCATCAAGAACAAAACCTTGAATTAGGGGCTGGAGACCTCAACAGAATTACTAGGGTAATAGAGCTACCCAAACCACTCCAACCCTCTTGTGGTAACAAGGATACACACATTTTCCTAAATACTCCCTGAAGGTTCTCTGAAGAATAGGTTCAACATCACAGTGTGACCTTCTGAAGTATCAGGTGATCCATTCTTTTTGCAACTGTTATCTTCAAAGAACCTTCAGAGAAATGTTTCATGAATGTTTCCCAAAAGTTACTGCAATTTTCACAATGCAACATCAAAGCATTTTAAATGATAATATAGCTAAAAAAATTAGATACAAGAAAATATGTTTACCAATCAGCTAATGATCCTATTGGGATGGAGAAGGTGAAGAAATCCTTAGTTGTTACTTTAAACACAAACTTGCCAGGTTAGCTCTCATTTCATTCACAGGTACTCTTATATATAGGCGGGCACTGGTAAATGGGGTTAGTGGCACAGCTTTTTTTTTCTTCTCTGTTTTCCACTTGGTGCAGGAGTTGTTGAACTTTGGGTCAGTCTGCAGGAGGTTTGGCTTAGGGGTGTGTGGAGTTCTGTCACGTCTGTCTATGATTTTGTTACTGGCATGAGGATCAATGACCGCCATTTGAAGATCGACAACAACACAGATACGTGTTTTAAAGTACCTACCCTGCTCCAGAGGCAGCAGAACAACATACACACACTCTGCTAAAATCAACCAGATGACACATGCACGGATATTTCTTTGCTTGTAGATGTGTGTATTATATGTAACACTGATATTAATATGCTAAAAAAAAACATGTTTAGATAAATACAGTCCTCATTTCTTCGATGATGTCCTGCCAATTGACTATCCAGGTGGATGTCAAATTAGTGATTCAAAAATAATCCAAATTTCTTTGTGCTAGCTTTTTGCACTTTATGAAAAAAAAAATTATGTATGTAAATCACCAGAGTGGCAGGTCACTTTCTTTGACCTATAGCAAAGAAAAACACAAATACGGAGAGCAAATTATTTTAGATTGTTGGTATATTTCTTATGGCTTCTCGTGTCTTATGGAAATACATTTGTGAAATATGCTTTTTTACTTTGGAGTCAAAACTAGTCTGGATACAGCAAAGACTTTTATTCTCCCTTCAGACCAGTTACAACAGAAGCACAATCTTATTTTTATTGATGTTTCTTTTATAGTTGCCCTAGTAGGTCGCACATGAGATATGAGAGAAAGCAAGCAAACAGCAAAGGAAATCATAAATTTAAAAAAGCAAAAAAACATGAAGTCATTTTCTGACTCATAGACCAATAACGCACAAGGGAAACTATTATTAGGTACAGCTTGCTAGTACTGGGTAGCTGCTGACAGCCGAGGCCACTGGAGCAGTTGTGCTAAAAAACAAATTAGATGATTTGAGTTTTGTAACAAGATAGGTTATCCTCCTAAAAGTAGGCATCAGATGATGGATACATTACGGTTCCATTGGTTCCATTACATTGCTTCTTGATTTGAAAACCAGCAGGTGGTCTTCATCATGTCTAGATGACTGAACACATTGACCAGGCTCAGTTGTGTTGAACAGTTGAGCAGGTGTACCTTTTAATGTGCCTGGCAAGTGTAGAGGGCTTCCGAATTCAGTCTTTTGAACCTTTTTAATTCTCTCAGCAAAGATAAAAATGGTGAAAATGGAAATCAGAAACACAATATGAATTATAAATACAAGGATCCCTGATACATTTCTGGGACTTTTAATGTCAGGGTCAAGCTGTAAATCAAATATAGGCCAATATATAAAAGCCAAAGTGTCCTACTTTGTGTTCCAACCGTGACATTATACATTTTGAAAGATAAAGCAGCTTCAGAAGGAATTTTTTTCAAAGCTTTACAGCTTCCCCACTACACATTCAAACTGACCGACTTTAAATTGGATTCACTTGAACAGAATGAGAAAAGCTGTTCTCTTAAAAGGCACCGATAACTGAGTGCTTAAATATAAATGTCACAGTTGCACTCTGCCTGAGCTGTTTTACCATACTGAAGCAAACAAGTCAGGCATGGAAATATGTTGAGGTTGAAAAGTTAGCATTTGTCTCCCCGGTTTCATTTCTATGAGATGTCCTGATGTTGGCAGAAAGCGGAATAAATAAACCATGCAATGGTGAAGAAAATGGTTTCCTTTTTTATTTTTTAACCAAAACAGGTCTCATTTTCTTTCAGGCTATAGCTTTGAAAGATGCTTGAATGTAAGATTACTAGTCTAGAGGATATTTGCAAGCACTGAAATAACATAGAAGTCCATATATAATGATATCAATCATATTACCACAACGCAAATTACAGGGAGGCATACGTTTAATGCCTATAAATCAGCATACTCAAAATTTTTCAGAAAAAAAAAAGATAGAATACAATGAATGATGTTGGAAGCTAGATTTGGCTTTTGGGATCCACAAGGTGCACAAAAGTTCTATAAGACCCCTGAAGTTCCACCACCACCAAAGTAGTCCAACAATAGTAGTCCTTTCTGCAGCAGGACTAAAGGCTTGTCTCAGGGAAGCAGAGTGTGTATGTTTCCCAAATGAATACATTTCTTTTAATGTTATTCTTTGCTATTCAGGTGCCTCAGGATAAAAGCCTACAGCAGAGAGTGTGTGTAGGTTTAAGAGTGTGCAGAGCTTTCCTCTTCTGCAGCAGGAACATGCTCAAAATTCGAGAAGGGATCCACAAACAAAAGATGAAGGTGTTGTTATTATTCATTTAAACATTGTTTAATGACAAATAAAAACTAGAATTGTGCATGTCTTCAGCTCCTTGCCAATATTTATGTCCTCCTTAAAACTTGGAAGATTTTGTTGCTACATTTTAATGGAATATTAAGTGACATACCAAAGAATGGAAGGGAGCATAATTATAAAATGGAAAGCAAATTATACATTTTTCTATAAGCTTTCAAATAAAAATAAAAATGCAAGTATTCTGCCAATTTCATGCAATATGCCTAAATAAAGTCTAACAGGAATAAAAAGAATAATAAATTGAGTCCACCGGTGTGCGATTCAATTTCTTTCTTGGACTTTTTTGGAGAACATTAATGAAGAAAAAGCATTTTGTAGACCCATAAACATACAAGTATCAGAGATAAAGTTGTGGAGAAAATTGAAGCAGTCAGGTTGAAAAAGAATATCTGAAATCCAATTTAATCCATCACATGTCACTTAACCTGTCCACATAAACTAACAGAGTATTATTCAGAGAAAAAGGCCTGTGTAACTCGGGAGGATCTACACAGATTCATAGCTCAGGAGAAAGCGTCTGTCGATAAGGAATTATTCTTACTGTGTTTGTGTTTTATAGACTGGTGGGAAGAATACAGTGTTAAAAGAAAGTGATAAGTAGCCCGTTTGAAAGTCAGCCACAAATGGAAGAATGTGCTTTGGTCAGATATCCAAATTTGACCTTATATACCTACAACAGCAAAATGCTATGTGTGCTGGAAAACCAACATTGTGTATCAAACTGAACTCACCCTCTGCTGTGAATCATTTTCACTGTTTCACAGCTTCACTGTCTCTTGTGGAGGCAGTGAAGCTGGTCAGAGTTAGGGGAAAGCTGGAGTAGCTGAATAGACAATGTACCTGCAGAAAAACGTTAGACACCGAAAGATTGATGACAATGGAACAAAAATTCATCTTCCAACAGGAGAATTACCCTAAACCTTTTCTCTTATGTAATAATGTGTTAGGTTCTAGTGACCTGTGATTGAACCTGTGTGTACCAAAACTTTGTAGCACACTCTTGTGGTACATATTGAGAATATTTGTGTGTTCAACTGATGAAAGTAGTTCTTTGTTCTGGTAAATAACTGTAAAAAAGCAGCATCATAAAAGAGTGGAGAGTACTTCCTGTTATGACTAATGTCTGCTGTTTGCCAACATTAAAGTTTCTCATACAGCTACAGTGATAACAGAGAAAGAAAGATGGTCCAAACCTAAGCCTTAGGTCAGCGGTTTTCAACAGATAAAAAGGTATGTAGGACCCTGAACTTTGAACTGTACCTGGAACAACATCAAGCTGAATGAACACATTACTGATACAGTGAAGAGTAAACCAAAGCCAAAATGTAGTTTCCTACAGCATTCATTGCATTGGCCTAAAGTTTTATTAACTCACAAAATCCAATGAAATAAAGTAAAATCTCCAGTCAGTTTTATATAGGCCTATCAATTGGTCTTATCAATTCAAGGGTACCAAACCCGCCAACTCCAGAGAATTGACTCTAGGGAGCAGTATAGAAAATCACTCCTTACATTTCAGATTTTTATTTGTTATAAAAGTCCAACATCCTTTTGTTCTTTCAACTTCACAGACATATTGAAAGAATAGGCATTTATTCTGTTCTAATTACATAAAACCAGAATAAAAATAATTTAGTTTTCTGGTTCTAGAGTGACAAAGCTGGAAAAGTTCAAGGGGCATGAATACTTTTCCAAGTACCTGTAGATTATTATGTCTAGTGACATCATTGATAGAACATGCGCAACGATGATGAGACAAAATGCACGCATTACGTTAGCGAATGCTTTTCCCTAAACCATGAAAATGACTCGGCATATAGCTCTCAGCAACCAGCAGTGTTGGCGCTGGCGTCGGGGAGGTCTTCCTCACATCTGGAGATAAAACAGGATGGTGTATGACACTTCAAATGAAGAGCAGATCAAGCATGTCACAGATTATGCCTTTAGACTCGGAGGGATTTTTCCAATGGGAAAGACGAGGAAGAAGCCTGCTGGAAGAGTTGGCAAATTAATCTATCAAACTCAAGCTTGACAATTTTCCCCCTTCAATCCTCTGTGAAATTATGAAAGGAAACATCCTAATCCACCCTCACCAAGAGTTGATTAAGATGGAAACGGTTGCAGTTTCATCCTGTTTATTCCGTACGCATCATGTGTCAGAAAGCATGGCATTTATTCCTCTCTTAACACATTTTCTGGAACCCTTAATTCAGCATGAACCCATTGGTGATGATGCATTCATGTAAATATGACACATGGTTACAATATGTATGTATTTCTAAATGAACAATTCATTTCCCAAATATGACTCATCGTTTTTTTTTTTCTTTTCCCATGTAACAATATTTCATTGCATTGTGAGTAGTTATCCAAATAACAGTCTTTTTTGTGTAGCTCTGCATCTCTTTCTGTGGCATAGGAGATAAAAGAGGAGTCATTGGGTGGAGAGTGTTTCAACCACCTTAACAAAGGTTGCTATAAAGGCCCTGCCTCAGCAGCTGGAGGGCGTGGCACTGCGATTCTATCTCCATATCCCTTTGTTCTGCGGCACTCAGCTCTGAAATTGTTACAGTGCAGCTGAAATGCGGATCCTGCACACTTCCTGCTACAATGCTGTAGCGGGAAAAGAGAGGAAGTTGGAATAATACGCAAATTCCTGAATCAGGAGATCTGCCCACATGTAGATTTTTCAAGGTAATTTTGGGTAGATATACTAAACTGTTTTAGGTGGGAATGCTGTAATGAACGCAATGCGGACATAAGTAACATCTTTAAGACATATTTCCTGAAAGAAAAAAAAAAGAGCAAATATTAATTTAATATATTTTTCTTATTCTGTCAGACACCATATTTTGAAATTTTGTCAAAAAGTTTTGACAAAAATAGTAAAAAGAAAATCCTGAAACATTTCTTGGTGTGTTCTTGGCTCTTGGTTTTTGACTGAATTTGCATTTTATAAAATGTTAAATTTTATTGTTTTTTTTTGTTTTTTTTTAAATGTCTATTCAATTTCTCTGATATTGTTTTTGTGTTTGTTTTGTTTCTCAAACTGAAAAGAGGTGGGTTTTTTTTGTACATCTTTGACTTTCCTAAAAGTTGCCATTGTTTTTTTCTTGACTCATCAAGTTTCAGATTCTTTCTTCAGTGATGTGCCTTTTGTTAAAAAATATATTTTGTCATGTTTTCTAAATTCTTGTTGTGTATCTTGTGTATAATTTTCTTATAGTCTAAAATTCTGAAAAGTGGCATATGTGCCCCCAAATAATCTAATTTATCAGCAGTAGATTGTTTAGAGTTATTTTTATTTGAGATAGGGGTTGTTATCTGTCTTATCTCAAAAGAGTTAACTGTTGGGGTGTAACTACACATGTAGTAAAACATACATTTTGGTTCACCAAGTATATTTACTTAACCTGTTCACAAGTAGAACATTTATATGCTGAACTTTAGAAGTGTGAAGAAGTTTTCACAACAGCAGAATTGCGTCTATGCTCTGTGGAAAACACCAATACTTTATACAGAAAGGTCTGCTGGTTTCCCCACCAGGCATACTCCACGGTGAATTGAAGTATAACTTGTATACCAGGATGTCCCTATTGAAATAACTCAAGTGATTTTATATTTTTTCATTGTCAAATGTTGACAAAGTTTGAAGTCTTCTGAATTCCTAATAATTTCCAAATGATTTTACTAACTGATCAAATTTGACCAAAACTCCAGTTAGTTCTATACAAGCAACTTTTTGAAATGCTTCAAGACGATAACTAATTATTTTCTGAGAAATGTCTACATTTTTGTACTGTTGAATAACAGCAAAAACGAGATACCTATCAGACTTTGATTTTTGTGTATATTTACATCTCTATTGACTGGCCTGTAGCTTAACCAATCCTACAGTCAACAGAAATTGGGTGTAATATAAAACCATAAAAATACTCATTATCACTTGAGAATGATTATTTAATATATTTAACTGCCAAGAGAAATAAACTGCTGCACTATACATGCTATTCCCGGTGGTGCTGCTGAGATGTCTGAACATGGATGCTTGCTGCATTTCAAAGTGACCAATAAAATGACAACCTAAAATGTAATTAAATACACAACTAATGTTCTCACACTGATTTAAAAGACAATATTAATACTAAATAAATTAATATTGTTAGCAATGTTCTTTGTCCAGGGCAGGAGAGCTGATGAAACAGAAAATTTGCCAATTGCCTCAACTCATTCCTTCAACCTTTCAAAGGCTAGTTTTACAATTTTATCCTATTTAAGTGGTAAAAGTTGATGTTTCCCTATGTTTGTTTTTTTTTTTTTTGTTTTTTATTTATTTATTTATTTATTTTTATTTTATTTTATTTTTTTTTTACCAGTATTTGCTCTGGAAAAGACCATTTAATTTAATTAGTGGAAAAAAAGCCAATCTTGAAGTTTCCAACAGAATTTATGCAACTGAAGAAGTGCCTGATAGCAAAGAGGAGCCTTGGTTGTGCTTGGAGAATGTTTTCAAACTGAACCCTTACACTGATACTGACTAAAGAATGAAAGTTCTGGATCCCAAAACTATTTGGAGACAGTTGAGGTCATGAGCTCAGGAAGACTAGATATGTAAAGTGTGCATGTGGATAAAGCCTGTTTTCAAAGTTAGAGCTGTATGATAGCCAATGCCAAATACGGTATTGTCTACAGTTCTGTAAAAGATTCTCTGTCTAAAGATCAACAGATAGTCTTCTATGATTCAGAAAAAGCTCCTGGTAATTTGTTCCTGGTAAGGGCTGCAGTTTGAAATTAAAAACTTAGTTGTTCAACTGACGCAATATCAGTAGTCTTCTTCCCTGAATCCTCAGTGAACTGAAGACAATTCCGTCACACATAACAATATGCATATTAGAATAGAGGAGTAAGGAGGAAAGATAAAACATGTGAAAAACTAACTGATTATTTTCTGAATTAAGTGTTTCACAAAAAAATTCTCACATTTTAAGTATTTTGTAATTTTGTGTTTCTTTTAATTTTATGGACTTGTGCTAAATGTTGTGCCACTTTATGTATCATTTATTGTGTTTACAATTTCCCTAATTGTTTGTGTTTTGCTCTTTAAAAAAGGGATTCACAAGATCAACCACTTAGCTGTAAATTTCTGAGTTCTGACCTTGTATTCAGCTTCTTTCTACACTTTTACAACCAAGACTGTATTGGAAAACAACAAACTTCGCTGACTGCATTTGAAATTACTTTGTGATTTTACAAGTCAAATAAACAGATGACTCAACAGCAAAATGAACATGTCACCATGTGCTTTTGCTTTGAACTGCTGCAGATAAAGTGTTTGTGATTGCCCTACAGAGTGTGTGGCATGTTTGCACAAAAGCTCTATTCATGCCAGCTATGCTGAAAGGGCTGACAAACAGCGCAGCACTGGCAGCCAATCAGCATTCTGAATGATCCCCAGCCATCTACTCAGATGTCATTCTCAACCAATCACAGCCGTTCCCTCGGTGGGTGCATTTGTTTGCGTTTTAACAAGGGGGAGATAGTACGTGCGTTGGAGTGAGTCAGTTGGAAGTTGCACAATGAGCCCGAAATATTCCCCACATGTTTGTCCTCAAGCAAAGCTGCACAGAGACACAAATTAGTCACAAGGCTGACAACAGGCAGATCTTGGAGCTGCTTCACATACACTGACTAATGAGACAACTCACCATGAGAGCCATCACATGGAGCTGTATGTGGATGGGTACATGACTAACAACTTATAAAATCGCCTTGATTGAATTGGTTTTGTGAAGAAGATTGCTGTTGCATGGTAACATCAGCACCACTCATTGCAAAAGGTGAAGAGGGGAAGACTCAAAAACATGAAGAATCCTTTCTTCGTATTTTTGGGAATTTTGTTTTAGCAAAGACATTTTCAGGGCTATTCAAATAAAAATATACATGGGAAGCATCTTTATAAAAGCTTATTTTTGTAAAGGGATCATGGTTGTGCAGGACCCACATGCAGCCAAAAAGAGAGAAAAGTGGAGCAAAACTATAGATGTTTAAGCTGAGCTAGACAAAGAAATGACAAATCAGAGAAAAAGACTCAAACTGATAAAAAATAATAATAATAATAAAAAAAAAACCTAATCCTAGTGAACAAAGAATAGAACATAAGAATAAACACAAATGAATTATTTGGTGTGTCAAAACTTGGGGATTAAAAATACATATAGTAACAACAACAACAACAACAAAAAAGAAAAAGTCACAAACACCTGTGGATCCTAACACAACCTGGGGAAAACACTCTACCACAGTCAGACCAGCTTTCTATTCGTCCATACATCCATCCATCCATCGATTGATTTTGTGACTGAGATAGGACATAGCATTGACTTAAATTCATTTCAATAACTCTGTTCAGTCTTAAGGCCTGTACCTACATACCCCATATGAACAGGTAATTTTGTAATTTTATTCAAGATGGGAAGAAGAGAAACAACGTTCTATCTGGCAAGGACATTTTACATTTCTCAAGAATTCAAGTCTAGATTCATATACCTAATGATGAGAAGAGTAATTTGTAGCGCTTAGTACTAAAAAGAAGCTATGGGCAGGTACCCTAGGCTCCCAGACGCCACAGCAACCCCAGACAGACTGATACAGAGTAGCCATTCACAGCCGACATGGAATCACATCATCAGTGAAGCTCATGGACAGCAGCCCCCAGGCCAACGAGAAGGGCCCCAACTTGCCCCCGTACAAGTCAAGATCAAAACCTAACTACCTCGGCAGTCAGGTGCCTGTACAAGCTCCCAGCAGAAGAATCACATGGCACTAAGGAGGAGGAACCTCACAAAGTGTCCTAAACTCAAACCTTGGGCAGCTAAGCTGCAAGCACCCTTAACTGGGACTGAAAAGAATATAATTTTGTTCTTGCAGCTCTTGGAGAGAAAACATGTGTCTCTTTTCTTGTGAAGTGTGTATTGGCTTTAACCCTAATAGTTACCCTTTGCATTAGGACAAGGCTTTTGGTCACTGTAAGGTCCATTTGTCTTCAGAAAATAAGTGATCATGCCAGAATAGGTGCTAAATAGAAATCATAAAAATAGACATACATGCACATGCCTTAAGGCAATGTGCTCCGATTTAAATGGAGCTCATCAATGCTTTTGGAATGTATAATACCCGGGAAGAACTGACCAACTCCCCTTTGCACAGAAAAATATAAAGTTACCATAAAAGTTGTTTTTTATGTTTTGTTTTTTTCCCCAAACAGTGCATGTCTACCCGTGGGACTTTGATGGGATTATATTAATGCATTATAATTCATGATGCAAAACTTTCAATATTTTTTTCTTTTTCAATAAGAAAATTGTATTTAAAAGTGGATTTTCTCTCATTATCACATACTTTATAACAATAATTCTAGCTGCCCTTCACCTGCCCCTGGAAGAAAATCACACCACATATGTTAAGTGCTAAGTGTTTCTTGGTTTAGTTAATATTTAACCATCAATAGTGGCCTCATATCAGGAGAAGTGTCAAACACTTGTGTGTGAGTAAAAGTTAAAAAGTAAACTTGTCTTGTTTACTGTTCCAAAGGATTCCCACTTGACCTGAAAATAGAGAAAAACACTTTAGATTTGGATAAAAACACAACCCATTGCCTGGATAAATTTAGATGTAAGTTAGTGTAAGAGTTGTATATAGTTTTATGTTTCAGTAAATAGTGAAAGTATTTTAAAACTCTGGAGGAAAACCTACATGGTCTCAGTGAATAGTAAAACAGAAAATGATTCCTTATTTTTTTTGGCTGGTTTGATAACCCAGTATATCAGAGTTCAAGACCTTGATGTCACCGCTGGACTGTATGACTTCTTAACACTGCTGCCACTTGCTGACATCATGTGATTGCAAACGTCAGAGAGTTTGAGCATTTTGTCTCGTACAGTACGATGGTCCTACCAGTGTCCTTGTTGGCCCGCTGTGCACTTGTCACGGCTGAATCCTTGATGCACCATGTGTGCTGCTTTTTTGGGTTTTAAATTGAATGTTCAGCCTTGAATCATAGCCTGGCTTCTCAACTTAAAGTTTATGGGGGCAGCAGATTTTTAAAGTGACCATTTTTGAGGGGTTTTCACAAATCAAGTTAGACCAGTGTTTCTCAATTCCAGTCCTCAGGCCCCCCCCCTGCATGTTTTAGGTGTTTCCCTTCTGTCACACACCTGGATTGAATATTTTGGTGATTAACAGGCTTCTGCAGCTCTTGATGGTCATGCAATCATTTGAATCAGCTGTTCTGGAATAGAGGTACAGCTAAAACATGCAGAGCAAGGGGGCCTGAGGACTGGAATTGAGAAGCGCTGAGTTAGACCAACAACAATGAACACATTGTATGTTTAAAGAACTACAACAATTTTTTTTTTAATCAAACTGTTTTGTTTTGAAAAAGTCTTAATTTAGAACCTTTTGAGGAAAAAAACAACTGGAAGACATCAAGAAAACAAAGGAACACCACAAATAGATCAGGGTTTTAGTTGTGGAAAAGTTTAAAACCATTAGAAAATCAGCAAACCAAAACCGAAGATCATGTCCTACATGTAATGCACTTGTGGTGGTAAACACCTCAATCACAGCACTGGTGGTAGTAGACTATATGGAAACAAGAATAGAACTAACGATTGGGCAATCCTTGCAGAAAAACAGTTAGAAATTGCAAACAGCTTGACACAAGTATGGAGGTTCACTTCTGTAATTGCACTTATATAATAAGCCCATGCTATCGCTCAGGTTTATTAGTCATATCCGTCTGATATTGTACTTTCTGTCTCTGATAAAGCACAGCACTTACTGCAAGGTAAGTGTGTGACAGGGTTTGTTCATTCTGATAAGCTTAAATTGTCCCAGTGGCAGAAACACACTCATTTATCAGCAAGTGATAAATGAGTGCCATTTATGGATGACAAATATTTTCATCCATAAAGAAGGGAGCAGAAAACAAGACTCATGAAAAACATGTACTTCTTGTGTGAGAAATCATGCATGCCGCATTGCTGTGGTGCAGTGTCCTCCTAGTGGTAGGTTACGGTATCACATTGAACTGTTTTTACACAATCAACCAGCAGATGGCACCCACATCCAAATCTATAAAAACTGTAATTGAACAGCTCTTTTTTGGTCCTTTTCCTTGAGTTATATGCGTCTAGAGCTCTAACCGCATGATTAGTCTGTTTCAGACTAAAACCATACAGCACAATTCTTCCTTAGCAGCTCATTTACCTGATTCAGAAAAGAATTAACTCATTATTTTACAGTGCAAGTTTGAGCCACATGCCTCTAAGTTTGTATAAGATATTCTGGAAAGAGAGTGTACAACCTTGATCCTAAATTGTGTTTCTTAAAAAAAAACAACCCTCATGAAGCTCATAGGTGGCTTGTAAATTATTTTGTTGACTGGCTTCTGCAACTTTGATATAAATAAGAAATTAAATAGGCAACAGTTTCACTAAGATCCAGACATGATCATAGCTTTACAATAAGAATATTTTCCATTTTGTGCACAACTCTGTTTAAGCTGTACTAGTGACAACCCTGTTTTGGGTGCTATTCAGTAAGTTAAAAAAGTTGTTGGCAAGTTTATTTATTTCATAATTAATTTAAAAAGTGAAATTCAATTATTATATAGGTTTGCTACATACAGAGTAATATCTTTTAAATGTTTCTTTTGATTACAGGTTACAGCTAAAGAAAGCCATAAATACAATTTCTCAGAGAAACAGGAATATTGCAAATTTTTTTTAATACAGAAATAGTAACATAGTGAAAATCATGCCCATCTACTGTCCTTAATACTTGGTAACTCATATGGATGGATTACTGCAGCAATTTAAGATGGCATGAAAGCAATTAGCTTGTGAGTCTGCTGAGGTGTTCTGGAAGCCCAAGTAGCTAAAACAGCAGAACCTCAACTCGTGTGCAAATGCTCCACAGATTCTCTATGGAGTTTATGTAAGGTAAGTTCACTAAAGCACTGATACCATGGTCATTCAAGCAGGTACTGGTTTCGGCAGTGTGGGCAACTTGGAAATCCAGCTGGAAAAGGACATCAGCATCACCATGACGCTTGTAAGCAGAGGGCAGGGCTGAGCCCATTTTCTGACTAAAACCCAGTGGACCAACACCAGCAGATGTCATGGCTCCTCACATCATCATTGACTGTGGAAACTTTACACAGGACCTAAAGCCAGTTGGATTCTGTGTCTCTCCTTACTTCCACCAGAATGTGGGACATTGATTTCAGACTAAAATGCATACACATATTTTCATCCATAAAGAAGGACGTGAGACTATTGAACAAAAATCAAGTCCTACAACTCCGTACTCCAGGTGAGTCACTACGGATGTCAACTCTGGGTCAAAATGGACCTATCACAGTGTTTTAACCCTGTTCCTAAGGGGAGAGTTGTGTTTCTGCTCCAGCACACCTGATTCAAATGATTGCACCACCTCCTTACATGACATCAAGTGCTGCAGAAGCCTATTAATTAACCATTCATTTTAGTCAAGTATGTATCAAAAAGGAAACACCCAAAACATGCATGAAAACCAGAATACACAGAATTGAACAGTTGTAGCCCATATCCTGGATATGTCTGCATGCATTATCTGTGGATGCACAGATTGAGCTGGAGTAAACGCCTCAATAATCTGCCCCAAAATATTGCTGTTGCTTGTACGCCTTATTCTACCACACTTTTTCCTTTGACTAAACTTTCCATTGATATCCTTGAACACAGCAGTCTATGAAGAGTCAGCTTTGTTCGCAATACTCTTTCATAGCTAAAGGGAACAGATATCAGGAGTTCCACCTCAAATCTTTTGAACCGTGTCCTTGTGCGATGCTCTTCACACTGCTTTTGGAGGGTGTCAGTGATTGAAGGTCGTGCGATTTCTGTATTCAAAATAATGTTTTGGGTTTTGATTATCTGTGATCAAAACCCAGATAATATAATCATGAAAAATATATTTTCATGATTACTTATGAAAATATAATTTTGTGATTAATTCCTCAATATAATATACATGAAAGGAGCTGCACAGTGTTGGAAGTATCTTTGCTTTGCACGAAGAAGGTTCTGGGTTCATATCCCGGCCTGGGGTCTTTCTGTATGGAGTTTGCATGCATTAGTTCTCTTTCTTCTCTTTCTCTTTCTTCATCCCACAGTCCAAAAAATATGACTATCAGCTTGATTGGTTTCCCTGAATTGCTTTTAGCTGTGTATGTGTGTGTGTGTGCTCTGGGTTGTTCCTGTGCTGTGAGTCTCTTATGTCATCCCATGACGGACTGGTGACCTGACCACGGTGTACCCTGTGTCTCACCCAGTGACCGCTAAAGATAGACAGCTGCAAGGGTCAGCAGAAATAAACAATGAATTAATGGACATGTATGAGATTTACTTTTATACATGAAACCATTAAATTACCTTTTCAATTGTAGTTTTATTTTATTTACAGACTAAGTATTGTGTTTATATGTTCTATCCTTCATGTCACCAATAAGACAGGCCTGTTTCTCCTGGAAGCTCAAAGCCCCAATTTGGGTTTTTATACAGCTAAATGGTTTTCCACTCAGTCTGCAATTATCTAACCCTTTGAACACCCTTGTTTTTTAAGGATCTATAACAATTGGTGGTTTTTAGGGCAATTTAAACCATAGAACAAGCAGAATACTAATTGGCCCTGTCAATCCAATAATTGCTGGCAATTATAACAAAAGTTCTCTTGTCATTTAATTGCAGATAATGAGACAAGGATGATCATTTCAATGAATATGCATATCAAAAACCTAATTTGATCATCAAGTGGTTCAAATTGACGTCAATGCACTTTTTTGCGCTCTCTATGCTGATTAAAGTCAGTGAAGACTGTCAGTGCTTTTTCTTAGATTAATCGCTGCATGACATTTAAAAAAATCCACCTACGGCAGCCAGTTGGGGGTAAAAAGAGCGCTGGGAGAGGGATTCAATAGGCTGATAGCTGAGAATATTTAGTTTTTCTTTAGGCTCCACTGATAAGTCAGTTTAGACCCGCTTTGAACTGAAAGGCCAAGGCTTTAGTCTATGCCTGAATGCCTGTGAGTCAAGCCATGCAGAATCTAAAGGCCTTAGAGGTAGGAATGAATTCTAAGAGTGGAGTGGCAGCTCAGTGGTGATACTCTGAGGACCTGAATTACCTGCACTTGGAGAACTGTACCTATCACTCTCAATATTCTTGTGTTTAAATCACTCCTTAATGCCGGGGAAAAAAAGATGAGCTCAGAATCTTCACTTACGAGGGAGCAAATTTCATCAAAGTTTTTGTGACAGACAAAAGTTTAAGAAAATTAGTCACAAGATTAAAAATGCATAGAGATGATTATGTTCTTTAATCAAGTTAGAAATTATTAACAGATTCAGGAGATTAAATGTATTAAGAACACTCACTGGAAAATTGAAAATAAAATCCAGAGGGACTCCTGCTGCCTGCTAATTAAATGTAATAAAGGCTTCCAGTGGAGGTCTAATAATAATATTTTACAGTTCTCTCGAATATTTCTCCTCGTGCTTCGCCTGTGTGTTGTTGTTCGAGGGCCAAGAAGGTCAGTCCCAGCATGTTGTCAACAGAAATCCTGTGTCAAACTTTAATGAGCACTAAATGAAGAATGCTTGCATTCTACTGGATTATTTGGTTATGTTCAAAATGAGACAGAGACAAATTGTTCAGTAGAGATCTGTCTGTTCATTGACACCCAACCCTGACATTCACACTGGCCTCACACCCACATTATAGCACCTTTTTTATATTTCACATCAGGACACCATGCAACCATTATAAATATGGATATGTTCTGACATTGACTTGATAGAGGATATGTAATTGTATGGATTTGAACAAGCTGATACATGAGAATAAAGAAAAATGTCACTTATATTGGCTCGCCTATTAACCTTTAGATATATTCATATTTATTGCTATACTTTCAAAATAAAACATTTAGAAAAGCCCAGCCTTCATTTTATTTAATTTTCGCAGTGTCTTCAAAATTTTTATAATCCATGGGTTCTTGTTACCCTCAGATATTTAGTAAAATGTAAAATATTTCCAGGGCTTCATTTTTACTTCTACACATCAAAAACATGTACAGTGTTTGATGTTACAGCATTAATCCAAATTGTATTAAATTAATCTCTGTCCTCAAAATTCTACACACAAATGCCCCATTATCACAATGTGGAAATGTTTTTGTTTTTTTTTTTTAAGTGTTTTGCAAATTTATAAAAAGTAGTTGACTCACATTTGGGTAATTATTCAAAACATTTTTTAATACTTTATTGATCCACCTTTAGTAAAAGATCTTGGTCATGTGCTTTTGGGTTGTTCTTCTGTAAAATGAATAGTCTCCCCAGCTTTGGAGTAGGTTGTCCATATATTATTTATGAAAGTAAATATGACTGAAAATTCACATATTTAGGAATGTAATTACATTTTCAAAAGCAGTTTTTGTTGTTTAACTTTTCAGTGTTTAAAAATTTGGGTAGAATGGTTTTAAAATTAAAAACATTCTACCCTTCAAAATTCAAACAAAATATTTTCATTCTCCTCCTGAGATTCAGCTGGTTCTTTTCGCTGGTTCTTTTCAAATTGAGCCTCAAAACAAAGGTCTTTTTCCCAGAGTGCATTTGCATACTGTATTCTGGCTTTTTATGTGGTTTTAGGAGTAATAGCTTTTCGTTCTCACTTAAGAATTTCAGACAATGTTAATAAAGAAGTTATTTACTATAAACAGAGGTAGTTGAAGCTTATTAGCTTCAGTTTGCATTTTTGCTTTTGTTCTGGGATTGATTCACTAATTTTTTACCAAAATATGCCCACATAACACAGACCCAGAATTCATCTTCTTTTTAAACAGTATATATGCTGGACCTTTCCTCATTGTTTACATTTCTGTATTCT
Organism: Gambusia affinis; assembly: GCF_019740435.1. Classification (NCBI taxonomy): domain Eukaryota; kingdom Metazoa; phylum Chordata; class Actinopteri; order Cyprinodontiformes; family Poeciliidae; genus Gambusia; species Gambusia affinis. Next base: position 8,806,622 of record NC_057888.1, read on the forward strand.
CATTTGAACAGATGATTGTGGCACCTTCAGACATTTGGCATTTGTAGAAGAGGATGAAACAGCCCAGCGGAGGTCCAAAAATCTGTTCTGATTTCTTTCTTTCTCCATGCTAACAGTCAAGTAAACAGTATTGTGTGCCTCCAAAATGAAATGTTGAAGTTGAATGTCAGAAGATTGGTAAGCCATAACATCATTATCTGGGCTTACCCAGTTGTATAAATGCATAGTTCTCCTAATCTATGTAATGCTCTCAGTTTGAAGGATGTATATCTTTTTTAAATCTATTGGCATTCTTGCATTTCAAAAATCTAAACATTTTTCAAACCAAAACGGAAAAATATTTTGTCCGCTTTAACATTTTATGAAGAAAAAATATAATGCCATTTTTTTAGACACTGCAAAAACATATGTTGTTTCAGCTACATAAAACAATGTGTGGTTTGAAAACTCACAATATCATGTTGCAGCACCTTATCAAACATTTTTGCTACTGAAATAAAGACACCAGACAAGAGTAGAATACAAACAGTGTAACCAATATCAATGACAAAAGGTTTCTATTTTTTGCACCTCAAATTATAGGAAGGGATGACATTTAGCACCAATGCCTGGGGTTGCAACACAGAAGAACTTTAATAAAGCTTCTAAACATCCAGATTCCACCGACGCATGTTTTCATTGAAAATGCCATACAAGACCTCAAGTAATCTTTGTGTGTGCTTTCCCCAACCTCACATTATTGCATTAATTTCCACTATTATCAGAGGGCATTTTCACATTGTTTTTATTCATATCTGGGTGATAGGATGAAATACCCAGAATACTAAAGTCAAGAATAGAATAGAAGACAGAACAGTCTTGAGGGTGTGCGCACACAATAATTTTGTTCTGTGGAAAAACAAGCTGTTTTGTAGCAGTGCTTTTTATTCAGTCTCAAGGCTGAAAGATGCAGATGGAACTCATCCGTCATAAAAAGAGAGAGCTGAGCCAAGAGGCGAAGAATTTGATTTAGTAATCGATCCACATTTCATCCCTGACTTACCATCCTGAACAATAAGCGGTGACCCAAAGCAATGAGCTTGTGAATAAGAGCAGCAAAAACAGGAACTTTCCTCCCAATGTTGGTAAGGCTAAAATTAGTAACAAGAAGAGGAGTACAACCACCTGCTGCACTTGTGGAAAACTCTGGATTTTTCCCAGAGGAGGTGCTTTACGTTGGTCTCACTGAGAAAGCCTGAGTGAGAGGCAGATTAGGGACTGTCTGGAGAGATTACGTATCATGACTGATTTGGGAACATCATTTTCAAGCCTGAAAGGAGCTGCAGGAGGTCTGAATGGCTATGTTTTAACTACTAACTAATAAAAAAAACCGATGTTATTACAGAAAATGTGATAAATTAACTTGTGTTTGAAATTATTTCTGAGTTTTGCTATTGAGCTCTGCATTTCTTTTGATTAAGTGTGTTGTGTATTTCTCCCTGCCACTTACCTTCTTAAATACCTAGCAATTGAAGACCATTCCATCCGTAAAGGATTATTTTTTCATATATTATTAACAAATCATCTTCTTGATCTTTGTAGGTGTATCATGACTTTTAAATTATATTTAGAAGCCTTAAATTTATTATAACAAAATGAATAACTATACATAAATAATATGATTTTTGGCACATAAAAAGGCATTGATAAATACCATGGAGCAATATAGCTTTCACTTCTAGTAGCAAAGGATCTTTAATCATTTACAATGAAATGTTCCTCTCCATTGAAGTGGTGATACCTAAAGCACAGAGGAAAATCCATTTTTTATATCCCTACACATACAGAATTTCTGTATTTTTGCTGTTGTGAGCAGTGGCACATAAAAGTAAGAAATGATTGAATATTTATGTGTGATTTCAAGTCTAAAACCTCACATGTCTTTGTTTATGGGGTCAGTGGTTTGGACAAAAATATAGCATTCTGGCAGTTGTGCAGCTTTGAATCATTCTTGACTTGTTTCACATCCGCAGATTAAAACTGTAGTTTACGACCTCTTTGCACTTTGATTTAAACAGTTTGAGCCTTTTGTAAAGCATACAAGAAAAGTTACTTAGAGGTAGGGGGCAGGTGAGAAAGAAAAATAGGTGCATGAGAAGTAAAATACTGACAATTTGCTTTTTTGACTGTTCTGTGCAATTTTTCTAAAGCTTGTTTTTGTTTTATTTTAACTTTTTTATGGTCAAAATTGCTGAATTTACATATTGTCTGTTGTAAACAGCAAACAATCAGAAAATTGCAAGGTGTAAAGAAAGCTGTACATGATTTTACAAATTATTTTACAAATGAAAACCTGAAAAGTGTCATACCCCATCCTTCTAATACCCATAAATAAAGTCCAGGTAACCAATTGTCTTCTGAAGTCAGCAACTTGGTAAGTAAAGTCTACCTCTGAGTAATTTAATCAGTATTAAATCAGCTTCAGTATTAAAATAAGTCATTTGAGGCCTCTAGACTTTCTTCAAGAACAAAACTAAAACATCATGAAAATGCAGGAACACAGCGTAAAGGTCAGGGAGGAAGTTATAAAGAAAAGAAAAACATTCCAAGCTTTGAATAATTTTCAGTTCATTAGCTGAAAAAAAAAATAATTCCCATTTGTAAAAAATAAAAATTTAAAGTCTTGAGTCATCTTCATTCTACTTCACAATCATAAACTACCTCTTCTGGGTGTATCACAATATATCCATTGTGGCTTTGATGTGACAAACTGTTGAAAGCATTAAAGGGTAGAAATACTTATGCAAGACACCACACAGACTGCAATTTGTTACAATTTGTTGATCTGACTAGACATGCTCTCTTTCTTTTGTAGTTCTTTGCCCTTTTTATTCTCCTGGGCTACATTTTGCTATGACAACACACACAAATACACGCACAGAGTCTTGAGGTAAAAATAATGACACCATCTAGATCACAGCTGGTAGCAGTTCATAGATATGGCAAAACAAAACATTTCCTCATATAATCGTGTCAAGAACTGAGGCTGTGGCATTTGTTACATAAAATGACACTCTGCCTTTCCGCTCACGACTGTGTGTTGGGAATTTATGACAACGCTGTCGTTGAATGAAACACCTCCATGCATCACCTTCGACAAATAATCTATGTCTCTCTTCCCACTTGTTGCCATCGCAGTGCTTTAAGCACTCAAGCACACGTTAAGTGAAAATAAGACCTGACAAATCAGTCAGGTCTGATTTACTCTTGAATCGTAATTCAAGAGTATATGTCATGAGTCTTTTATGACAGAGGCTCCTTTTCCCTCAGTGAGCTGACAAACCCCTGCACACATCACACAGCCCCAGACAGGTGCAGACCTCGTCTACTTTTGATCTATCCATGGAGTGCCTTTCTCTGATAGTCTCAAGCTCACTCCCTTTGATTCATTTGCTGTTACTCTGTGCAATCCATCTTTCCAAGGACTTCTATGTGTTTTCTATAATTCTTCTTAAAAGCAAACAAGAACAGCAAGAGGGCTACACCTACACTCAAGGAATTACACAGTGAGCTTAAAATAGTAGCTATTCGTGGGTGCAATTTTGGAGTCTTTCTGTTTATCAATTTAAGCATAAAATTTGCGAGATAACCTCATATTTTATGAGACTGAGCACAGTGGGTTAAGATGTTTAAGATGAAGTGATTCATACTGGTCCCATGTTTTTGTTTGCATTTTTTCTAATGACAGTTGTGAGGCTTCAGTGTGTTTGTTGGAGTTTGATGTCTGTGCTGAGCTGCAACACCCAAACAAGAACAAAGAAAGAACAATGGCACACATGGTATCATAAAATCTTTTATTGTTTCCAGAATTTATACCCATTTTCCCAAAGCATAGCAGGTTAGGATAGACCTCTCACGATTGAAGTTTCAAGAGACAGACTGTGGCAAAATAAATACTTTAAGAAAATAAAAATAAAACTCTCAATAAAATAACACAAGGGGGAGTAGGTCAGGGAATGCAGGCAGAAAACAAGCAGTGCAATAGGAGGATGCAGCAACAAACAATAAAAACCTAGAAGCTTAAATACACAGACCTGGGTAGAAAATGACAATGAAACGAAACAAACTAATCAGAGGAAAACGTGGAACAGCTGAGGCAGAATGCAAGTGGGGAAAACTGAGGAAGGGAGACTAATTGTGCCGAGGGAGTTCAACTAAGGATCAAACAAACTACCAACTGAGGGAAAATGGCCTGAAATTCCATCTATGAGAAACAGATGGAAATAGACAAGGAACGAAAATTTCACAAAAAAACTCAGAAACCTAACAAAAGGAATGCACAAAATATGACAACATGTTTAAAGCAATGATAAATACAGAGAACTGAATGGAAAATAGCAAACCTCTTGAGAATAAATAAGCCACAAGAAAATGATCAGAATACAAACTCAAAAGGAAATCTAAAACACATCAGCATCAAGAGAATCCAAGTACAGTTTAAAGAGTCAGTTCTCAGCTTCTATAGTTTCACTAGATCTTGTTTGGATGTTAGTTCTTTTATTCTATAAATGTTCTCCAGGTGACATAAGGCTGACTTTTAACTGTCTATATGTGTCTTTGAAGATTCAAGTCTGAGTCCTTCACTACATCTAGTTTGGAACCTCTTTAGGTCCAACCATAATAACTTCATGCAAAGCTTTGAAATACTTCAACTTTGAAGTTCTTTGTTGCTGAAAATGTGCTATCCAAATAAATCTGCCTTCCCTTGTTACTGTAGCAGTGCAACAGTTTCCCCCCCGTACCTTTAAGTATTGACATCTTGAGCTTACATTTGCCATCAGTCTTGTAGACCTGGTTACATTATTGTCCTGCATGTCAAATTCTGCAAGAATGTAGACATTGTATCCGTCCATCTTCCATGTTGTACCAAGGCTCCATGTGATTCTGTTCTCAGCATGGAGTCTGCTGATGTCTTGTCAGTCTCAGAATCACCACCTGTCTTGTCTAATCAGGACCCCGCAAGTTTCCTGCCAGTGCTTATCACTTCAGTCCTCCAGGTTTCCTGTCAATCCAGGTTCCCTTCTTAGGGTTTCTTGCTACGTCTTATTTTTTCTGCTAAATCGCTGATGTGGCTTTAGTCTTGTTTTCCACGTGAAATTTGTGTTTCTTTTGGTTTCCTTCTGACACAATAACAAATAATTCAAAATAATTCAATCTTTTGTACACAACATTCAGCAAAGACCCTTCGTGGATTAATTGGAGTAATTTAAACATTTTGCTGATGTTGATAAGTTCAAAACATACAGATACTTTCTAAAATAATATGTACTTTTTTCTAGGTAACTAATTTTTAGCTTCTTATATGAAATTATTGTTACATACTCATGTTCAAATTGATTTGGATAACAGCATCTGCCAAATGCATAAACATAAAAATAGAAGAAAAATAATTATATTTTCAGCAGATTATATTTCTATATAAACAAGGCCCCTATTATAAAGGTAGACATTTGTTTAATTTAAATATGACCTCATTTCTCTCTGGGATTAAATAAATTTGCTATAATTGACTTGTAACTATACAGATACAAAACAGCTCCTTCCTTCCTATGGGGCTTTAGTCTTATATTTTATGTGAATATTTCATATTTCATATTTTTCCAACATGGGAAAAAAATGTAAAAATTCTTTGCATGTGTTAAGCAGTTAGAAAATTCAAGCAACATATTTGTATGACTACATAGAGCCACACATTGTGAGGTGTAACAGATCAGACAGGGCACTAGGCTGGAACATGGTAGATTAGGACATTATTTAAAATTGCTGGCAATAGAGAACATTGCAATGTGGAGGTAATCATCTGTACGCTAAGTGAAGTGGAACAACCAATTCAGACAAATGGTCTCATAATCCATTTATATCCTGTTGGTGTCTCCGTCCGTCCATCCTTCCATTCGTACATGTCCCACAGTTACATCACAGGCACAGGCGCACAGAACAGTAGCTGACTGATCTGCGTTCTCTGGAGACACACATGAATCCACACACGCCGCTCCAAATTCTATCATGAATCTCAATTAAAGCACGCAAAAGATCCTTTATCTCTTTTACCTATACACAGCAGCATGCTGGGGCTTTGGGAACTTTTTGGGGGTGTGTGGTTGATCTCTTCATCCAAAAAGAGTAAGAAATATGGACTTGTTTTCTGACAGATTAGGAGCAACCAGTCAAAGAGGTTGGAATTTTCCAGTAGGTAGGTAGCTGTGAAAGATAGCCAAGGGAATAGACGAAGCCTTTGAAGATTCATGCTTTAATGTCATCCAGTGAGGATGGGTGTATTTTCACCAAGAGTTAAAACCCACATATTACTGAGCATTTGTTTAGTATTTAACAGACTTTTAATCTTTTTAATTAGGGTGAAAAAAAGTGACATGTCCAGTTATTTTCTTTAATTGCCAACAACAATGTCTTTAGTTGCAACCATCACATAGGACTGAAAATTGAAAACACAAAAGGACAAAAGTTGTTCTATTTTTTGCTCACATATATAGCTTTTCACCTATTAAAAGTGATAAATGTATTTTTATTTGAGTCATTGCATGGAGCCCCATCCTACTTGCCTTTGTTAATGTACACAAAAGCAGTTATACTGACGATGACCTCTGTGCTTTGAAGATCATCATCCGCTTGTCCGCGCTTTGTTGCTGCGTGCATATAAATTTCCGGGGGGAATGGAGAGCTGTGATGAAGGCTGGAATTGCTTCTGTCTGGCAGCCCCTTCCTGTCCAAATGATGATAAATGATATGTTTTTATGCAAACCGGATACTGAAGCAGACACCAACAGTAAAAGAGTCGACAGAGGAAACGGTAAAGCACCAGGTTATTGTATTTGTACCACTTAGATTTCTTTGCTCTGAAGGTTTTTATTTTGGGATTTCTGCGGTAGTGGATTTATGTTACATATGTGTTTTGATATCATTTCCTTTTCAATCATAGTAATATTTCCTCCATTCAGATCAGGTAAAATGTGATGAGTCCACTGAGTGGTTGAAGAAGGTAAGTTTACCTAAAAATCAATAAAGAACAGTTTTTTGCAAGTAAAGGAACTAAAACAACATCGAGAAAACAATCTTCCATTTTTCTCCTAATGATGTATAATGTACATTACCATTGGAGGACATCTAACTGATACAGGAAGTTTGAAATGTAACAGTTCTCTCTTGAACGATTGCTTTAAATCCAGAGGCATTGTTTATGATCTTCTTATTACGACTAATGTTACTCCCCTCGAGTTTAATCAAGGTTTAATGCAGTTCTTGGTTTCAGCAGCCATTTATTGTGGACATATCTTACAAAGTCCCCAGAAAATGCCATCAAAACTAAAAACAAAAGGTAACAAACCCAAATCAGTTCACAATAAATGGAGTATTTACATAAATAAAAGATACAAATAAACAAAACCGTACCTCATTGACTCTAGAGGAATAAAGCTTAATTTCTAACAGTCAGCTTCTTCAACTTGAATGCCCTATGTGCAATGTTTCCCTGGGCAACACATGGTCTGCGGAATGAAATAAGAATCCCCCCCATATTTCAATGTCCACTTAACCGAACCTAATGAGCATAAACACAAATTTACTAAAACTACCACATGTTTAAATTTAATGTTTTATATTAAATAAAATGTAACTATTGCCACTTTAAACCAAAGAACAACAAAAAAAATAATAAACCAGATGCAGTTACCTTGACAGCAGCTACAGCTAAGTTTAGTCTAAGTTTACATACTCCCTAACAGAGACTAACTTGTCGTCTCCCTTTGTATAGTTCCCAGTGTATTCCTGCAGAAGTTTCTTGACTCCAACCAATTTTAGATTTAAAATTCATTTTTTAAAATATGCCCAGTGTCTGGATGACTCTTTACACCCTTTGTTTGGTTTCTTACAGTTTCAATGGATCAAAATCTGACTATAGGTTTTAAATCATTAGAATTGATCAGACCTCAATTTAGACCCAATAGGTTTCTATAGACCTTGACGCGAACTAGACTTTTAGTCTTCTGGAGTATCTTACTACTTTGAATTGATGCTACATAAATAAAATCATGTTCATCAAACTTTGGCTATAATCGCTTATTAGCAACTAATACCTTCTAAAAATAAATATATAATTAGAAATGTTCTCAGACTGAAGTTAGAATTTTCAGAATAAATCACAAACGACAAATGACAGCAATTATTTTGCAGGATAAGAGAATTCATTACTGAAACCACTCATTGTGTGATATCTTTCCTCAAGTGGCGCTCAAGTGGGCTTTACTTCATTTGCTTTGCAGACTTCAAGGACATAATCTAATCCATTAAGTACTGACACATTCAAATATTTTAATAATGTCACTACCTATAATTTGTACTTTAAAGTGGATTAGGAAATGTTGGACGCTGGGTGTAGATCCACTCATGTCAATTGATGCACTCTGGAGTATCACAAGGTAAGCATTTTTATTTGATATTTCACTCTAAGTGGGTCAGTGTCATGAAGATCTAACATTATATTGAATTGACTTGTTTATGAAAATCTGCTACGCAAGTATATTTGACTTACCTGGTGATCTGTAAAGTGGATCCTCATTCAATGTATTTGTTTAAAAGAAGATATTCTGTTGGGTTATGGCAAAGCCCAGGGTTGGAGCCAAACCCAGTCAAGAGGCACAGGTTCTAAACTCATTACCTGTCCCTCCCCGTCCCTGCTCCTTCACAAAAGACACTTTTTCATTACTATAGAGGAAAAAAAAACATTACATTTTGTTTTAGCATCTTCTTATTGTACATACCCTCACCCAGTCTCCCACAATAAGATATCCTTTAGATAACGGGACTCCTCTTCCCTCATGATTTTGCTCACTCAGCACATAGTGATTCGGTTAATTAAACAATCAATAAGAACTAATGAACCCTACAGGCTTCCTTTAGAAAATGCTGAAACAATATAGTCTTGCATGAGTAGGGACAGAATGATCCATGGATAGTGAATGCACCCAGCCATTAGAGATACTCTTGCAGTGGTATGATAACAGTAGTTTCCTAATCGCATTCCACAGGGAGCCATTTAACTCCCAATTTTCACTAGTTTAGTTCTTATAACAATTAATTCAAATGTTTTTGGCCCTCTGGGTGTGAGCTATCAGAAGCTTTTATATTGACTGTTTGAACATAACAGGAGTGCATGAACTGAATAATTCCTGGGCTGAATGTGTAATTCATTTTAAGCTTTGCTCTTCGGTTTGAGCGATATTGAACCTGCCTGAGCTGGCAATGAGAACATGCTGCGGTGCGCTGCAGCCCAGCAGTCCAGCAGTCCATTTTAAGTGCAAAGTGGGCTGAGTAGTGTGGGAATGGCATGGACCAACTGTGGTTATAAAAAGCATTGTGCAGGGAGGTACAGATACAAAACGCAGATGGATAGCAAGAAATTTCAGGGTCTTGCAGAAGTACTAATACAAAATAAACTTTTTCTCATTTTGTCACATTATAACCACATACTTTGATGCATTATCTTGGGATTTTATATACTACTCTAACACAGAGAAGTATATAATTATCATAATGAAAGTGATCACAAAAATTCTGTTCAGGCCTGTTCAACACTCCTCAGAAGAACACAAAGGGAAGTGCCACTTGATTCCAGCTTTCATAGCCTTTTCTGGTGAAACCATAGTTCTAAAACCATCTACAAAGATAAGGAAAGATTTGTTTCAGTTGAAAAAAATAAAGAGATGTTTAACTCACAATCTCATCAATTGTGAGTCAAAAAATGTATGCATACATATGGGAAGTGAGTGATCGGTAAGTTGCTGGAGTGATCCAAACAGCAGCAGGACAACCAGAAAATCACGCAGAGAATTTGGGGAGGATTCCTCCAACAATCAGCAAAAGCAGAGCACTGAAAGGAACGATCCAAGGATTAACACAGATCTGCTTCCTGTAAAAAGGAGAACAGCAAGAATTAGCGTCGTTCACGGGGGAAGGAAAGAACACAAGAGAAGGTAGGCCTGATTACCATGCACGAGAGCAAAACAATCTGGCATCAGCCTCAGGGAATCTGCTACAGTTTAAGCTCCTCCTTATTGTTCTTGATGAGCAGCAGCTGCGGGAGGGCACCTGCCAGTAACACCCTGTGATGAAAGAGGAAAGGAGAGACACGTATACACACACCAGCCTGCACATCTCGGATAGGAAATGCTACAGTGCCACATTGAAGTAGAAATTGTCTTCCATCCCGTTTTATGAAAACTTTCAGTTATCTGCAAACTGAAACAAAAATGGTGGTTTCTTTGCATTTTGCTAAAAACAAAACAGAACATGCCAAGAGCCAGAGTTGATAGAAATATTTGAATTTATTGAAAAGAGGAATTTACTTGTGCTAAACTCTGCATGAATAATGAAAACATCTCCAAATGAGCTTGCCTTTCATAGCAAAATACTAAAAGAAAAAAGTCACAAAGTCATGCTTCCTGTGTTTAAAAGTGAAGACTTTCAGGGCCATGTTGTGGATTTTCTGTGTGCGTCTGCCAGAGGCATCTCCTAAGGAAGAATTCAATCAAATAATGGAATGCAAAATAAATAAGACTTGTTTTCCCTGTGGTGCTTGTTGTGTTTGTAACATACTGTATAAACTGAGGTTCTGCAGCAGCAGATTGCTCATATGGTTTCTAAGGTAGTTTTATTAGTCTTTAACAAACAAGTGGACACCAGGGGAGTAGGTTGGTCTTCTTGCACAAACCTGTGCCTACAAGAAAACATGTGCATATGATGTTCTCACCCTTTGTTTTAAACTGATTTTCCCTAATCAGCCACATTCTGTTTCTGCACAACAGGTCTCATTCATATTGTAATATTTATTCAAGGGAATTCAAAGCAGAGAGACACTCACACTAGATTAAATGTGAGTCACGATGATAGCATGACACCGACATGCGTGTCATCAGACATCAGAGAGGAGGCCTGCAAACAAGCTCCTCCAGGCTGATTGAGGTGGAGAGCATAAGCACCGACGATGCACAAGCTTATTCACATGAACATGCTTGCTCCAAAAATAAAAAATAAAATAAAAAAATAACACCCCTTCTAGTTGCTGGTTTCAGAGAGACTCTTACACCAGAAATGTCCTCTCCATCCCTAACAGTGCAGATTTTTCTGGGCCCTTTATTCAGACTTGGAAGGTCCATCAGACTGTGCAAAACAAAATGCTTTCAAGTGCTGATATTTAACCAGAGCATGGAGAAGAGTGTTTATGCTCACCCTTTTCTACCTTTTATCTGAACTGACACATGTTGTAATGGAGTATTGAGGAGTGGCAGCAGTACAATTTACACAAGTATCTTTTTTTCTTTAACTTCACACTAACTGTATGTAACCCGGATTTTCAGAAATCTTTAAACACAAGAATCACGCCTGCTTTCAATGTCTTGGTGCCATAGCAACTGGGTTTCATGTGTTTGCAACTCGCTTCACAGATAAATTAGCTAAAGACTGGGATTGCCTGTTTCTGCCCGTTATGTTTTCCTACGGGAGTGTCTGTTTTCTGTACAACTCAAATGCTAATGCTCTCTGATAGTGTATCACTGACTGTCCATCTTTCTTATGAAGAAATAATAAGACTTCTTACATCTTAAAATCAGCCTATGACAGGATGCCTGCAGTTTTCCACTAAGTATAACCAAGACTTTCGTTCATTTTGTTTTTTACTTGTTTTTTGTTTTATTAATCACCTTGGTTTTGCCCCAAGAAGCTGGATGGAACAAAACCAGCAAGATGAGAGCGCAAGCTTGATAGATGCATTCACACCACACAAACATACACATTCTCAGTTGGAGCTCCTTTTCTCCCCAGTTCCACTAGGCTGTTTCTATCTGGATCTATTTTGATAAAAAAACAACAACAAAAAACAAGCCGTCACACAATAGCAAGTGGCACAGCAACAGACTCGGAGAGTCGATGTCACCTCTAACTGTTAGAGACTGAGCCCTCTTTCTTGTAGAGATACTGTAAAGGAGATGAGTCACTGCAAGATACAACAAACAGTCTTTACTACATGGATTCAACATATCCAGTTTTTTTTTATAGGCGATCATATCGGATGCAGTTTTAGGAAAGAGGAAAATCAAGATTAAAAAACATAACTCTCCTACCAATGTTTTTCTAGTGAACTCAAGGTTTTTCCACATTTTTCTTTCTCCGTGTTGAGGGAATTTACTGCATATCTCTGCATTTGTCATGTGAAGGCTGCTGGAATCTACTCTGAAATATTCAGCAACTGAAGCACAGGTTTGTGTGCCAGAGGCGCCTGGTTCTAATCCTCAGTCATTTTAGCCAAGCCACGTCCTCATGCATGCTGTCTTCCCCTGAGGACATGAATGGATGTGATCCTTTGAATAGTAGCACACTCACTCCTGGCCCTGAGATGTACCACAGGCACCACAGAGAGATTTAAGAGGCGCCTCCATTGGCTGACTAATCATCATCAAGTACTCGGAAGAAAAAATTCTATAAACTTCTGGTTATTTATTTTAAAAAGTTAAACTCATATAGATTCTTTACATACAAGGTAATGGATTTCAAGTGTTTACTTCCATTAACACGTATGGCTATTAATAAAAACCCAGAACATTATGTTAATATCAGCCTACTAAAAAATAGATGTGTCTAATGCAGAGTATAAGCACTTAGCACTTGGTTGGAGATCCTGTTACATCAATGTAGCATGACATGCAAATGATGAGCCTGTAGTAAAGCTGAGGAAATATCCATTTTGTCTACATCAGTGTTTCCCAATTCCAGTCCTTGGGGCCCCCCTGCCTACATCTTTTAGGTGTTTCCCTTCTTCCACAAACCTGGATTGAATCATTGGGTGATTAACAGGCTCCTGCAGTACTTGGTGGCTGCAGAAGACGTTATGCAATCATTTGAATCAGCTGTTCTGGTGTAGAGGCACATCTAAAACATGCAGGGCCCCGAGGACTGGAATTGGGAAACACTGGTCTACATCATTGGGTCTGTTGTCTCTCATCTTTCTCTTAACAGAGAGCATAGATTTTTTTTTGGTCTGGATAATTTTCTGGAAAATCCAGCACATTTCCTGCTGGGAAATGAAATCAGAAGCTCTACAAAACTTTTATCACTCAACTTTCAATTTATATACTTGGCTACCATAATCCATAAACAGGCAGTGTTTTCACAAAAGAGCTTTTATGGATAAATCCCATTATGGAGATGACAATGACTGTTTGCTGAAAAACTTTTGAGTCAACAGTTTGGCACATAGAGACGCACCGCAATAATCATTGTTGAGCACATGCACCTGTTAGTCAAATACCATTTCACAGTTAACATCCCATCACCTAATCCCTCAGTATGAACGACATATTTATTAGAATTTTAGAAGTTATCTCTAATTTACATACCAGTGTGGCTACAGCACCAATACAATCCCCGTTGAAAAGATTTGGCAAAAAATCATCACATTTGGGGAGATGTTTGTTCTTGTATTTTATTTTGTATTATAAACTGAAAAAGTGTGGATTTTACCCAAAAGTAGTTAATTTGGTGCTTTGTTTCTTATTAAACACAAAAACAGTTATTTAAAATGTAGCAATGCTTGACTGTTTTTGCAGTCGAGCAGCGAGGGAAACATGTAAAGATTAAAATGTAAAAGTGATTAGAAAGAAACCCAAACACAAAAGGGCTTGAAATCTGCAAAAATATCAAAAGAAGTAAAAAAGAGAAAGGAGAAAGAATGTTTTAAAGATATGGTCCAAAGATATGGTCCATAAGAAGGCCCCATAAAAAACTATATAGGCACCCTTCTGTCAAAATTTAATCGGGGGATGATTGATGAGTGATTAATGACCCTAATTAATTGCTTTGAATTTCCGGTCACATGAATCCCACCTCACCCCCGCCCCCAATCTGGTCACATGACACCCCCTCTCCTCAGGATGTCTCATGACCTCAGCATGCTTACATGGATTTAAGAAAACTTACATGATCTTACCACAAAGAAGGTTTGACTAAAGAGCTCATATTCTATTGCTTTTCAAAATCAATGTGCAAAATGGTTTAATACACAGCCTTCTGCTATTTTGACGAATTGATTTCCTGAAGACTTTATATTTCTGTAGGCTAGTGTGGGTATTGAACCCATGACCTTGGCTTTATAAGTACCCTACTCTGACCAGCTGAGCTAACCAGCCACACATAATGGTGAGTTTTCATCAATGTTACAAAAACTTACATGATCTTGACAAAAGCAGTGAAAGTCTAAAGTTTTTCTAAATCAACATGAATTAGGGTTTAATTTAAAGCCACCTGCTCTTTTGAAGAGTTGACTTTATGTTTCTATTGGCCAATGGGGGGCCATTGAACCCATGACCTTGGCTTTATGAGTTCCATGCTCCAATCAACTGAGCTAACCAGCCACACATGATCTTGTGTCTTCGTCAATATAAGAAAAACGTACATGATCTTAAAATCAACATGCTTAAAGGTGTATTTTCTAACAATATTTTATTTTGAAGTGTTGATTTTAATTCCAACCCTTTTTTATTTTGAAGTATTGATTTTATTTTGCACCTTTTTTTATTTTGAAGTATTGATTTCATTTTGCACCGTTTTTTAGTTTGAAGTGTTGATTTTATTTTCCACCCTTTTTATTTTGAAGTATTGATTTTATTTTCCAACCTTGTTTATTTTGAAGTGTTGATTTTGTTTTCCAACCTTTTTAATTTTGAAGTATTGTTTGTCTGAAAGACTTTAGATTTCCATTGACCAGTATGGGTATTGAACCACTTACCTCAGCGTTATCAGCACGACACCTTGTCCAACTGAGCTAACCTCAGCTGGACAGAATTTTCCTAAAAACAAGGTAACTCATAATGTTGAATTTCCATGGATTTAAGAAAACTTACATGATCTTACCACAATGAAGATTTGACTAAAGAGCTCATATTCTATTGTTTTTCAAAATCAATGTGCATAATGGTTAAAAATACAGCCTCCTGCTATTTGGAAGAGTTGATTTTATTAAGAATTTGTATTTCAGTTGGCCACTGCGGTGGGGTAACAATACTTCAAAATTAAAAAGGGTGGAAAACAAAATCAACACTTCAAAAATAAAAAAAGGTGTAAAATAAAATCAATACTTCAAAATAAAAAAGGGTGGAAATTAATATCAACACTTCAAAATAAAATATTGTTAGAAAATACACATTTAAGCATGTTGATTTTGAAAAACATAACAGCATTTCTTCAAATGTTAATTGCAGTAAGATCAGGTACAGTTTTCTTATATTGACGAAGACACAAGATCATGTGCGGCTAGTTAGCTCAGTTGATTGGAGCGTGGTACTCATAAAGCCATGGTCATGGGTTCAATCCCCACATTGGCCAATGGAAACATAAAGTGTTTCATAAAGTCAACTCTTCAAAAGAGCACGTGGCTTTAAATTAAACCCTCATTCATGTTGATTTTGAAAAACTTTAGAACTTCACTGCTTTTGTCAAGATCATGTAAGTTTTTGTAACATTGATGAAAACTCACCATTATGTGTGGCTGGTTAGCTCAGCTGGTCAGAGTAGGGTACTTATAAAGCCAAGGTCATGGGTTCAATCCCCACACTGGCCTACAGAAATATAGTCTTCAGGAAATCAATTCCTCCAAATAGCAGAAGGCTGTGTATTAAACCATTTTGCACATTGATTTTGAAAAGCAATAGAATATGAGCTCTTTAGTCAAACCTTCTTTGTGGTAAGATCATGTAAGTTTTCTTAAATCCATGTAAGCATGCTGAGGTCATGAGACATCCTGGGGGGAAGGAGGCGTAATGTGACCAGATTGGGGGCGGGGGTGAGGTGGGATTCATGTGACCGGAAATTCAAAGCAATTAATTAGGGTCATTAATCACTCATCAATCATCCCCCGATTAAATTTTGACAGAAGGGTGCCTATATATTGTTCCCCATTCTCTCAATTTAATCTGTTAAACTTCTTTTAAAAAACCTCCATTTGATCAAGAGTTCTGTCTTTTAATCATTTTTAAATGAGATGTTAACAAATCCAAAAGAAGTTCAACAAAGCTTTAATGTGCTTGACTTTGGTTCAACATTAATAATTCTATTCATTAATTCTTAGGACCTGCATAATTTTTCCTCTGCTCATTCAAAAACAGCCTACAGCTATATTTCAAAAGTTCTTCCAACCCATGCAGACTTTTTCCCAAAGAAACATAAAACATTTACAAAAACTTTCTGTTAAAAAAAACTGCAGCAGTACACAAGTGACAAAGAAATTAATTGTGACATGTTCTTAGGGTTGTTTTGTCTTGATCTGACAAAATTAGTTTAGGGATTAATGGACAGTATTATATTTTCCTGACCTCACCAAGCTTTGCAATGCTTGAAACATTGACTGCATCGGAAACCTTTTAAGCCAGTTGCAAACCAGTACATATTTGAGCACATGCTCCAAGTTTCCACAGGCTCTCGTCCATCAAACTGTGAAGACACATTGAAGACTTCTAAATGTTTGCACAAAATGTCAAACCTAACAGTATAGCAAGAGTTTTGGATTTTAGTATATAATTTCTGTCATAAGATTCTGTTCCTACTTACATGAAAGTACTGTATTAGCCTTTACACGTCAGTGTGCTACACTTATTAGCAATGCCCTTAAAACGTGACAGATGAAGTACAAAAGTATTGTCACTGTTCAAACAAAACAACCTTTAAGCATGTATGAAACATAATTTTCATTAAACCTACTTTGAAATATCTATGTGTAATTAATCTATTTAATGTGTTTCACTTTGTTATAAAGTTCTTTAATAAATTAGCTTTTTAGCAATATTCTACTTTATTCAATGTGTCTGTGGACTACTACTTAGCAGAGCCCCAACAATCCCACAACGATGTTCTCTGCACACAGTTTCTGTTAGCAAGAGCTCTATTACTTATGATTTGAAAACCCCCACAAACACTCCCAACAAATAAAAGTTCAATTTCACAAAAAAAACGTCATATTTTTTTGAACAATTGAATTTATTTACCTCCTGGCAAAAACTGATGCAAGGAGCTTTATTGTTTCTCTCACAACTATATGTGGTACAACTTTGATGAGAATCGTTGAGTCATGCTTAATTCTTCACAATACATTTCACTACACAAGTGAATAAAAGTCCACTCATTGATTCTACAGTAGTGAATGCCCTCAGTAGAAAGTGCAAGAAAACAGTCATTTTGTACAACATTGGGAAATGAAAAGACGAGATGAAAGAGGAGTATTGAACATTTGAGAGCACATAGGGATGCTATCTGGTAGTGTCCTTTCTTCACATAACTACAAAACTGAATTGCATTGCTACATTGATTTGTTTCTGTTCAATTTCTTCTGACTTCTTGTGCTTCCGTTATTCTTTTGCCAAGGCTATCTGCTTTTCCCACAAATTAATGTTCGAAGGTAGTTTCCAAAGGAGTCTGAATTCACCGCTCTTTATTTTGTTTTCTAAGAGTGATATTCATAAAAAACATCCTTGGCATCAATTCATGACACCAATAAAGGTTAAGCAAAAAATGCCATTGCAGATAATTTTTTTTATTGCAAGAGTATTAGGATTTGTGGCTATCTTTCAAGTTTTCACATTGCCTTGATTTAACATGCCTCCTATGATTTTCTCTACTAGTTGGAATTGACATAAAATCCAATCATTTTCTCGCTGCAGCAATTTATTTAAAGATGGTATAAGTAATGTCTTGCACTGCTATTTTGTTGCTCTACTGAAAAGAATGTGGGTATGTGGATGTAAATTATGTGTGGGAGGTAAAGCGTGTAGCTAATGAGCGTCAGAGAACAGAGTGTACCTCTATCTACACACGTTTTAATAAATCGAAAATGAATACAGCTTATAAACGCAGATAAGAGTACAGCTGAAAAAAATCCATCTTTTTGTAATTTGTTTTTAATTAATTTGAATGTTATCTATAATGATAAGTGCTGTATCTATTTCTGCACAAAACACAGTTGTTGCTTGGTTTATTATTTATGAGACTAATTTTGTTTACTTCTGACAGATGTTTTTTTTCTTGAGGCATACTCCCTTCTCTGCTTCTATGCAGACATGATGATGAAACAGCTTAAATGAATTACCATGCTTTTATTTTTCATTAGCATGAACCAGATAAAAACAACACTTGAACAATAAACACAAGTATAAAAATTTATACTCACTCTAACTTTTTTGTTGTTGTTTTACTTTCTTCACAAAAAGCGGGGGGGAACAAACAGATACAGCATTATGGCTGTATTAAGATACAGCCATAATGCTGTATCTTAATGACATCACCATTCACAACTTCTCCTTCTGTTTGATGATTGGCCTGGTCAAAAATTAACTGGAGACAATCTGTGCCACAGGGAGAAAACCTAGACTGGTGTAAGCGACATTTTTTTATTTTTTTTTTTAACCGTAGTTGCACAGGAAGGCAATGGCCAAGCTAGGTAGAGTCCATCCCAGTCATGAACTTCACTGTGGTTAGAAACTCCAATATGGTCAGTAATCTAAACAACCCCATCTGTGTGGCAGAAGACAATGTTGTTCATCTTGTTCCTGCAACTACAATCTCACTCAAGGCTGCAAAAATCTGGCACAATATTCATTGAGTTGGCCAAGAGGTTCGCATCACAAAGTACTGGAGGCTGTATTGGGCTGATGCTATCTGTGAAAAGGAAAACACATTTTCCCCTTGATAGGAAAAAAAAAATACAGCTTTTTCATCCGCTGTGGAATTTCTTTAGTTACTTTTGAGATATTCTAATCTACTTCATGTTGTCAGGTTCTACTCTAGTGATATCTTGGTTCCACAGGTCTGGCAGAATCCAGGCCTGGACATGATTCAGCTCCGATTGATCAGAGTTAATTTATGATTTAACAAGGTGAGTGGGGCCAGACTAATTTTCTAGCTTTTGTAAATAAAAAGAGAGCTGATGACTAAAGGAGTAAATTCCTTTTCAGAACACTGTTTCAATAAGATCCCAAATCATTTCACCACTTTAAAATGCAGGCAGATGCTTGTCTCAGTCTCAAACAAAACACATTGACAATGACAAAACTGATGAACACTGAAGTTTTTTTTTTTTTTTTTTAGACAATTTCTGGTTATCACCTATTTGATGAGATGATAAAGTGACAGACGGATCAGTCTGGTTGGGTGGGGTAACACTGCGAGTGGCACAAAGATTTAGCGCTGTCGGGAGAAGAGGTTCCTTAGGGCATTGTTGTAGTTCTTATTAAAGGCGGTGTATATAAGGGGGTTAAAAAAGGAATTTGAGTATCCCAGCCACAAAAAGATACTCTTCCAAATCGGCGGGATGTCACAGGAGCACAGCGGCACGATGAGCTCGGTGATGAAGAACGGGATCCAGCAAAGCACAAAAACGCCGATCAAAATGCCAACCATAAGGGCTGCTTTTTTCTCCTTCTGCTCCCGCCATGTGTCCCCGTCTGTCTGGAAGGTCACGGTTGCGTGGCGCACGGTGAACACCATCTGTGGCTGTTGGGCTTCCTCCTTTACCTAGGAGCACAGGATAAGCCAGACACTTCACTACTTTATCATTCAGAGCAATCCTGGTTTGCTTGATAATAATTGAAAACCATTAACAACAAAAGGGCAAATAGCCAATTACTGCGCTGAATGCTGTTGTACAAAAAGATGGATTACAGACTTCTAAGTAGAGTATGAATCAAACCAAAGATTTTCATTCAACTCAAGCAAGCATGCCAGGAAATTAAGCCAGAGATTTTATTAAGCTACATTTTAACTTTCAGTACTAAATTTTATGACATTTTATTTACTTTTTTTTGAGGTGGAGAAGAATAAATAAATTCAACCTTCATTTAATTTCCTTCTGACTAATTTGTCGGCATGCAGAGCTCAAGACTAACAGACATCCTGTTATTTGATAAAGTTACCAAGGTCAAAGCTTTTGTGAGAAATAACTATTTTCTTAAAAATATCAGAATTGAGAGCGATGCATAATGTAGAGGTAGAGCGGTTACAAGTTAGAGGGCCCCTCAACAAAACTGTGACTTTTTTAAATATTGGCTACAATTTAAATAGAAAAAAAAAAAACTACCGGTAATTAACTTTAGATAATAAAATGTTGTAGCTTCTTGAACAGCTATATTATTAGCTGCTATTTGCTACTGAAACACCTTCAAATGAATGGAAATCCTGCCAGCTTCCCAGCATTCTAATAGAGCATGTTTGGGTACACAGAAATGAAATCCAAAGGAGGCAGCCTCCTGTGACTGATTACCCTCCCCTCTCAGATGGGTAATGTTGTCAAGTGCTGTTTGCATTGAGGCTGCAACACTGCCAACAAGACAGTGGCAGTTACGTCTTCCCTGCTTGCCTCCACTTTTACTAGCACACACACACACACACACAAAAAAAAAAAGAGGTGCACATGTTTTGATTTGACATTTCTTCATGAATTACTGTAAGGAAATTCTCCAGTCGGACGCCATCAATATAATATGTTAACAGTACAATAATCCTGGAACTAAGTCTCATTTTTGATACTATATAATAGCATAAAGGGAATATTAAAATTGTAACATTGCTCTGATATTTTGTCCGGCAAGAAGATTACATAAGATTATAGGTAGACAACTATACTATCGCAGTGCAGTATAACCCCTTTAGAGTGTGAGGGCGCACGCATGATCAGTGGATGGTTTGATAATATAAAGTATTATTGTTGGCTGGAAAATGGGATCTTGAACACAGACAGAATTTCCAATTACACTCTCAGGCACAAGCTGTCTTTACCCGCAGTGGTACCTGACAGGCCAACAGGGCTTGCGACAGAGAACTTATAAATCTCTCTGCAGGGTGCCAGTTTTTTCTGTCTCCAATGTAGTGTAGTCAGACAACAGTTCTCCTGACTTCCTCCTCCTAACTGCATAAATCACATTCAATTTTGTGAACTGAAATACAGGTCAGAAGTCTTGCTTCAGACACTTTTATATTGGACGGACACCGAACCCTTCTGTACTCTAAGCACAACATGATCTCTCTTAAACTGTACCTTTATCTGCAAGTTTGAGGATTTGAATTGGACAAAGATATACCACAGCACAAATGAATAAGAAGTCTAATAAACTATGCTCAATGAACAAAGGATGCCACGATGCCTACAGCTGACATCAATATCACCACAACTCATTGGGAAGTATTCATTTTCAATAAATAAATAAAAATATTTATCCCAAAGTAAAAAAAAATGTTACTGATATCACCTAAATGTCGTCAAAGTTGTTGTGGATGATGATGATGATGTGTGGGCAGGAAGGATCTCCAGTAGCAGTCAGTCTTGCAACTACTCTGAAAAAGCCTCTGACTGCAGACCCTATTGATGACACACATAATTTGCATGACATGCTTACAGCTTAATTTCCAGGGACAGCGGGATTATTTCGAGGGTTCAATTATTATGTATTACTTATACACAGCAGGATGTCCAGGATTACACCGTCAGTTGTTGGGAAGCATTGCCATTTAATTTCACTTGCTTTTGTCTTCCCTCTTTAAACAACTGTCTGACTGTATGGTTAGAAAGCTAGACAGAGGGATGTTGGAGTAGGTGATATGATCCTTTCCCATTGTGATCGATGGAAGAATCGGTTTGAATTTCCTCCTTCTCTCTCTGCATCCATAAAGCCTCCATTTCAACTCATTTGGGATCTGGGGTCATAATTCAGGTATTATTTGTGTTTTGTGGGAACCAATCACCTGGAAACTCAACTGTATTGGTCAACAGAACAACCATTCAAAATTGAAAAAATGTTTCCTGCTGCAAAGCATCCAAAACCAAAGAAAATAATTTTCCAAAAAAGCAATGCCTCAACAAAAAAAAGAAAAGAAATATGAACAAAAGTTTACAAAAAACAAACAGAGCTACTCCAACACGTGTGGCACAATTGTAGAAATGCTAGCATATTGTTGTTCAAGTTTTCTATTACCTAAATTATTCTTGTTTGAGGGACTTCCTCTGCACTATTACATCAAGCGTACTCTCTGCATATTATTGCACAGTGCAACAAGAATAAATACATTTTGATGTAGCACCAAATATAAATATGACTAAATGAAAAAAAATAAATAAATCTTGGAAAACTGATTTGATGCAGACAATTCATAATATATTGTATAAGAAATAAAGGGGGGAAAATGAAACCATTTCTATGGGTAAATACCTTCAGATGGATGAAACTTAATATGCTAATTTTGTTTTAGACAGAGGGCATTTCAAAAGCTTTGTGATCTGAAAATTATTTTATTTACCATGTCTACCTTTCTGTTGAGCTCCTGTCGAGAAGAACAGGTTTGTGTTTTATGATTAGCAACATGTCACATTAAGAGAATATTAAAAATTGCAGAGGAAAAACCTAAGAAAATGCTAATCAGGATTTGCTTGAGATGTAGGCAGAGTATCAAAACAATGTGTTGTATACCTATAGTGGATGGAGCATTTGGCTTCCTTGGTATAATGTTTTAAATTTATGTGGCATTGAGGTGAAAAGTTTCAAAAGTGTCCCTCCTTTCCTGTCACAAAAACTTGCTCCAATCAGGAGTACAAAGAATACCATGATGTGTGGGATCAAAAAAGCTTCTTGAGCATCCTCCAAGGTCCTTAGACTATCAAACCAAAATGTAAAAATAGGGCTATCTTCAATATGAAACCTATTGCTGCAAATATATCAAAAAGCAGTTTCATGTCTTTTCATATATTGAAAGACATTATCGATATATGAAAGTTATTTGTTTGTTATTGCATTCACAAATAAGAATCAACCCATAAAATAAAATGATTCAACTAATGTTTTAATTCTGGGTTGTTTTGTTTCGATTTCAAGGAAATTGGCTGTAGCTTATTAAAATTCAAAGTCTTCAACTCAGCATGCACTAAAATATGACAAAAATGTTCTCTTGCTGGAATACTCCTGATAACATTCTGCTCATTATGTGTGGGGAAAAAAAATTAAACAGCATAAAAGGTCACATCTTTATGGGCTGTATATATGACTGAGTTAATAAAAAAAAAAAAATCAAATTTAAAGCTGTTATAAGTTCTACTGCAGAGTTTCACACATGTGTGATCTTTATACATTTTATCTTGACGAAAAAAAACGGCAAAGTGTTGCTTTGTACATTCAAGGTATTTTAAACATAAAACCACTCAATGAAATAAAAGCAGTTTTATGTTCAGTTTTGACAAAGTGAACTTTAAGTACTGAACCTTTCAATGATTTCTGAACTAAAAGGGAAAAAAAAGAGTAGTGAATAAGTTGAATGACCTTCATTATTGCTTCATTTTACCTTAAAACACAGAGTCCAGCACAGCTACACATAGTTTTAATATAAATGCAAAATTGTAGAACTGTTTGAAGCCCAGAAATGTCTTTTTCAGAGACCAGCTTATTATTTTGACCATTTGGGCAAAACAGCAAACAGTCTCTGGAGATGATGAGTTCAAATATATAGTGCAGGCAACAAAACATACATTTAACACTTCTTTGCTTACATAATATTATACGTTGAAATAGATTGCAATAGAATTTTCTTAATCCCTGGAGAATAATTAATTTGTGTGCATTTCTTTTGTAGGAAAATAAGTTTATAAGTTAGGTTAAAGTGTGATAAGCTGTAAGGGATGGAAAACAACTACTGCTTTAAGTCATGCCAAGTCATGCTTCTTAGTTCATTCTATGTGATTATATGAAAGGAACAGCTGTTGAGTTTTGGAGCGCATATGCTACATTGGCTAAGCAACAGCCAGGAACAGTGGGAGCTGTGCCATAACCAAGCGATCAGCCGAAAGCGCAAATCACGTCAAGTTAAGGGAAAAATATCATCATAGAAATAGAAAATATTTCAACTTTAGTGAAGAAAAACTGTTACTAATCCCGGAGCTTTATGGAACTGCACCAGGAATAAAAGATGGAGAGAGAGAGAAAAGACGGATTTAAGATTCTTGTGAGGTTCACAATCTGTTTGGTTTAAGTGAACAAAACAAATCAGCAGCAAAAAATTGAAAAATATTATGAGTTTAGAGCTCAATTTTTCTGCATATTTGCACATTGAAGTATTGGTTTAAGAAGCAATCAATTTCATGGCTTGCTGGAGTGTCATTTGTGCATCTAGGTCAGGAATACATGCATCACACCTATTAATACTCCATGTTTCTGCTGCAGTGTCTATAAGTGTGGGTACACCTTAATGTCTGAGTGGGCGTATTGATGTGAGAGCAGGAGAGTTATTTTCTTGGATTCCTCTGCTCATATCGTAGTCCAAATTGACAGTTTGCAGGTTATGGTTAGAAGTGAAGGGAGAAGATTTTTTACCGAGATGCCGCTAATCCAACAGCCGTCTGTGGAAAAAAGTAAACAATAAAATCTATTACCTGTTGCTTGTAGATTGATTGCCTGATTGATGAAACCTGACAAAAGAAGGGTAGCAAAATATCAGAGTAGGTAATTTATTTAGTGATGAGGCTAATTTATTTAGTTCTCAACCAAGAGCTTTTATTTTGGGGTGAGCTGATGCCAGAGATACAGAACAAAAGGGGGGAATACGTTATAAATAAAAATGGTTGCCAGGGAACATTTAATAAAAATAAAAAAAATCTCTGTAGAAAGATTTTCAGATTTTTTTATTTCAAAGAAAACATAACATTTATATTCAAGGGGAAAAAAAACATATACCATCAATAACTAAGCAATGCTAATTTTGGATGTCTTTACAAATGCAAAAAAAAAAAACAAAAAAAAAAAACACATAAGGGGTTGCTCAATTTTCTCAGCTAAAACTTCCCTGATTAAATAGTTGCTAATGTAAAGTGGAACGGATCCAGACTTTTATGTGCGGTAATTAGCTAAACGGCAAAGCTTGGAAGGTGCAGGCCCCTATTAATGATGCTGAGACAGTATTTATAGCCTTCAACTCTCGGCCTACGCACACATCAACAGTCTGCGGGTGATGAGTGGAATGACTTCAATTATTTTTCCATACACTCACACATCAGATACTTGTGCACTTCTTTGATTACTGATGAGCAGCTCATCAGACAATAATAAACAATAGATCTGAAAAGAAGATCTGCATGCTTCTTTTTGAATATGAACTAAATATGGGAGGCTAAATGTAAACACACAGTAGGGGATGATTTCATGAGCAGGGACAGGAAGGCTGTAAGAGGTGGTAGAGTTAAATATAAGATTGGAAATAAACCTACCGAGGGTCCAAATGACCCTCAGTAGAGAGCAACTTCCAGCAGGAAAACGCTATACAGCTAGACCTACCATGAAACGCCTCAGATTAAAATAGTTTCATGAATACCAATGCATATTCAGAAAGGCTAAGTCAAAATTCATACTCTACTCAGAATAGAAAACTGTGGGAAGATTTGAAAAGCAATATTCTCACACTCCGTCCAAACTTAGTTGCTACCTGTGCTGATAGAAATAAACCCCCAAAAGTCTGACAGTTGTAATTACAGTAAAATGTGATTGACTTTATTGTGAAGCTATGCAAGTCAAAAAGTGTAATTGCTACGAATGAACAGTCAGTTATACTTTTTAGCTGAAAATGGGAATTCTGGAGACCCTCGCCACTCTGTTGCTGATTCTTTGATTGACACTACTACAGTAGGATGCATGACTTTTGTATTGCTCTGTCACATAAAATTTCAATGCAGTGCAATGAGGTTGGCAACTGTAGCGAGAAATGACAGAGAAATTTTCCATGTTTGTAAACATTTCTGCAAGGCATTATGTAAGGATGACAAGCTGCTTTAAGGAGATAGTAATAAAATTAGAATTTTTAATTACCTCAGCCATAGGGGTGATTGTGTTTGTCTTGCGGGAGCCGATGCGAAATTTAGCAGCTTTGTAGATCTTCCAATAGACAAACAAAACCACACAAAGTGGGAGATAAAATGCCCCAAAGGTGGAGAAGATGGTGTAGGATGGCTCCTGGCTCACTTGGCACTTCATCCCTTCTGAGTAGGTCTCTCCCCAGCCAAAGAGCGGCGACAAGGAGATTATGGAAGATAGTAGCCATGTCAGCGCAATCATCACGTTGGAGATTTTTTTTCGAGTCTTGAGTGTGTACTCCAGGTGCCTGGTGATGGACCAGTAGCGGTCCAGTGCAATGGCTGTCACATTCCAGATGCTAGCCGTGCAACAGAGCACGTCAAACGAGATCCACACCTGACAGAGCACGCGTCCAAGTTTCCACAGTCTGCCGTTCAGCTCGTGAACCAGGCTAAGCGGCATAACCAGCGCAGCTACCATCACATCTGAGATGGCCATGGAGGCCACCAAGTTGTGGGGCACCCGATGGAATGTTCTCACCCTAAGGATGGTCACCAGCACCAGGAGGTTCCACACGAAGGTGGCTGCCACAAGCATTGCCAATAAAGTGAGAGTGAGCACGCTGAAAACGGAAAATGGACGGTAAAGGTTTCCGCCGGAGTCGTAGCCGTCCAGAGCCCCACTGAAGTTGGCTGTCAGCAAGCTGAAGTTGCTGTACGTCATGGTAGCTGCTCACGACCCCACAGCCAAGGGCCTAGAGGATTCAGAGAAAATGTCTGCAGGAAGCCGAAGCATTCTGCAGAGAGGAGACAGAAACGGGGACTCAGATTCAATCTGAACCAAGTCTCACTGATGCAAATGAAGTTTAAAGATGGGATTATCTATTTAATGTGTTGCATTTAGTATCATATTGTACTCTCTTAAATTGCGCTGCAGTGCATCATTGTGTTTTTAGAAGAGAGTTAGTTTAGTGATTTGCTCACAATGGTAAAACACACTCGAGTCTCTCATTTCAGCAGTCAAGCAACCTGCCTACAACTTTTCAAGTGCAATTTCATCTGCTATTAAAAAGGCTCAGAAGCACTCAGGGTAACATCTCTAGCTCAGAAAAAGACCATAAATATTCAGTTTCATCATTGCACTGCTGTGCTTTCATTTGCATTAGAAGCAGATCTGTGTTGCACAATGAAACAGCAAAATGTCACACACACACATATATATACACACAAATTAATCTCATAAGTAAATTCTGCTGCATGCTTTAGGAATGCATATGCTTTGTTGTGAAGAGGAATTTTTGCTTTGAAAAGATTCTATTGCAACATACTATTACTCCAATTTCAAGCCAGGAAAACAAAAAGTGCCAACTATGTCAACACATTCACAGGAGGACGCATGTCTAGCTCTAAAGTCTGCACAGCGTGATATTCAGTATTGCAGAAACAGTGAATTTCAACCCACCAAGTGCTGCTGTTACTATGTGACATATGATTTCCCCCCCCTACTCTGGCCTTGATCTTTATTTCTGTGTTTCTTTCTTAAACTATTTAACCAGTGTAAAAAATAAAATCTGAATGCGTTATTACAATAACTAAAACTTATACATGCCTTTCAATTAGCAATAATAATTTCATGCACTGTGTTTTGGAAAACATATCTATACATTCATGTTTTAACAATCCCTTAAAATTCTAATTTTAAAGTTAATCACAACTTGTTATTTATACATGCAATGTTAGAATGATTTCGCATGCTTTAAAAGTTCTAACGTCTCCCAGGAATTCTGTGAAAACTGAGAACACTTTCGCTTGACCTTTACACCTATGAGTAATTTAAACGTTTTACAGAAGCATTCATTTTCCATGCTTTGCAAGATGATAATTGGTTTCCCATCTACTCTGAATTGCCATTATTCATAACAAGGTAAATTTGTGTAACAGAATTCCATCAGTATAATAAATGTCTGCTACCCAGACTCCCATCATTTTCTGATTAAAGAATTGATCAACTGATTAAAAACAGATTCGTCTAGCAGATAAAGGTAGATTTTGGTCAATAGCTTAATTCACCCAAAAGGTTTAATCAGATGGATTTTCTCCCTGTGCCTCACAAAAAGACACAGTTCTTCATCAGTTGTTGTCAGAATAATGTCTTGTAAAAGTTGCATTCAGTCATGTAACTACCACAAGCGCTTGTAGTGCTTGTTCTTGGGGATTTTTTTGGGGGGAGGGGTTTCAAACCAACACAGTGTTCTGCAACTATGAAAATACAAAAAAAAAAAAAAAAATATGAAAAATATGGCCTGCATAAAGTTAAGACCATTCTGAAGCAGCAAACTATTTCTAAGCAGATTAACTCATGTTACGCATCAATGTTTTCTTTTCCTTATGCCTTTTACATTGGCAGCCCCATTGGCTAAAAATACATCCAAAGGATTATATGCCCAACCCTCCGTTTAACCATGAGGAGCGTGTTCTCAGGGTTAAACGTTTCTCCTTGTTTTGGTCCCATTGAAGCTACAACATCATGGACAAACAATTAAATTTATGTTTCATCTCATTACAAAACAAAAGACATCAAGTCTTATTCTTTGTCCAGATAAGTTATTGCAAAGGTGATACTCTTTCCTGTGGGCCTGACTTAGAGAAATGGCTTCTTTCTCCCAGCGTTGTCTTCCTTGTGATATTGCCACCTGCGTGGCTGACGTTGTTCAGTATGGGGATTATGCTTGTATACCTTTTCACCTTGCACGCACAATCATCCTTGCCTGTGCAAGTGTCACATTTGATTTCTGACCACATCCTCTAAGATTTTCCAGAGTGGAAGGTCTAATACTGCAGCTTCTGGAAATTAAAGATGCATACAATTTACATAAAGCCTGGTAGCCTGGCTAGCAGCCACATGTTCTCACTGAGCTCTTTAGCTTTAGCCATGACGATTGGGATGCTTTAAAACAGCCTGTTTGTAATGGCATGCAGAACCTTTAAATTCACAATTTGAAA
The DNA here is from genome assembly GCF_019740435.1 of Gambusia affinis. Lineage (NCBI taxonomy): Eukaryota > Metazoa > Chordata > Actinopteri > Cyprinodontiformes > Poeciliidae > Gambusia > Gambusia affinis. The sequence goes on from NC_057888.1 coordinate 8,835,531, forward strand.
TGGGTATGAATAATTCTGGGCATGCTCTTTTGCATAAAATTAAAGTCAAACATAGCTAAAATCTTTGATGAATTATATTATCATATTTTGTCATCTATATTTTAGCCACTTAGCAGGAGCACATTGACCAAATTTAAAAATATTACTTTAAATCAAAGCTCAACTCTGTGTTCAACATCCCTTTTCAAAGTACCCCTAGGTAGAATTCAGTGCAACCCACTATTGTCAAAAGCCACCAAACGTATGCCCTTTGAGTGCAAGTGTATTTAATGACATATCCTGCTGTTTTGTGAAGGCATCAGAGGTTAAAAACAGAAAGAACAGCATACTCATAAACATACCAATCCATGACCATTTACCTTAAATCTACTGGTTGGACTATTCAGAAGTAACCAAGAAGCTACAGAGATCCACTTGAGACTGAAGTCAAAATTTACCTTTCAACAGGACAAGAGAGCAAAACATACTCTCATTAGAATGCCTAGATCCAAATGAAATTCTGTGGCAAAGTTATAAATTTGATGTTTAAGTAAGATTGGGCATCAAATTTAGTCACTGCATCTTCAAAACTGGACATACCCCAAAGACTTGTAGAGAAAGATGATTGCACAGCACTACATTGACTCAGGAGGACTGATTGCCAAGCTTTTCAGGTTTTCATTTGTAAAACATTTAAACAACACGCATCATTTTCTTTTCACTTCACAGTAATGCACCAAAACATTGCCAAAATTTGTGGATGACATGCTGTGAGAAATGTGACATTAGGACATTACCTCTTGATGTCACAATCTGCTTCCTATGATCAATGACTTCAACACCCCACTAACCCCTGTGCTCCTTCTCCTGCCCTCTCTCATTAACAAGCCCAATAAAATGCTGTACAAAGGGACAGCTGTTGTGAAGGGAAAAGGTGAGAAAGCATGCATGTATGCATTCTGAACAGCAATCTTGCAGTAACTCTGCTGACTTTACAGAAGCAGGGGCAGGTGTCAGGAAGGGCAGCGGACACATGCTCTGCAAAAACTAAACACCCAAATGGAAGGATACAGAAAAACACACACAACTGTATACATATACACAGATGTGAGAGGAATGGAAAAAATGAATTCAAATAGCTTTACAGCCATTTAAGTCAAAGAGCAGCAAATACATTGCTTAGTTTGAAAGAACCAGCTGGCTCTTGGGTGAAATACTCCTGGGAATTTTAGCTGACATAAACGAAGGTTGATTATAATCTCATTACCTATGCAAAGGTGTCCACGTCTACCATTTAGTAGGAGGAAAGAGGCACAAATGGGTTTCAAGCTGAAGGATGTACTTGATTGTGGTATAAAAACAGCAATGTGGAGCTTAAACCTTTCCAGTGCTAATCAGACACCGAGTTCAAAAACTTGAAGGGGCATGTTTCCTTTGTAAAAATTTCCTCAGAACCCTTTCAGTTGGCAACCAGTCTCTTCTGGATGCAAACATAATTTTCTGAAAGAAAGAAAACCACTTTGTGTCCACGGTGATTACCTCTCTTTTATGTCTGTTTCTTCCATTGTTTTTCTGTCTCTTCATGCTGGTTTGCAGATAAATATGTGACTTTTTTTTTTAGAAAGTTTGTCAGAAAAGAAGCCATATTAGTAAAATAGCAAATATGACATCTCATTTTCATTTCACATTTGGGGTCCAAACGCAGTGTCACAGCCAGTCCTGTGATTAAAACTGTACCCCCGTGAATGACATTCTCTGTGCAAAAAGCTCTTCATTAGGAAAACTGTTGTCTGCTCAGCTGTTGAACAATTTCCTCTGAGGAGTGTTTCTCTGAGGCTGACATTTGCAGATGAAAGGAAGCGGAGGTATTGAGATGTGTCCTCTGACTTGTGTTAAAACCTCAAAAGAAATATGCAAAAAGAGGAAAGTGAAGCCTCACTTTTTCCAATTTGGTACAGCAGAACGAATTTGTCAAGCAATGCAAAGGGTATTTTTTTCTGCCAGCTTCTGCCACACATGTATAAATGTTCAATAATAAATTTTAAGCAACAATAAAATAAAAGGATTGCAATTCAGAGTCACCACTTTCACCATGAGATGATAATCTCGGAAGACACTTGTTACATTGCATTCCAGAAACACACCTTTACCTTTGAGACAAGAGTAGTCAGAAAACACAATTTTCATCTCTTGTTGGAAAACAAAATTCGGGTCATCATTGTGTAAATAATAACTCACCCCGTTAACAGTTAAACACGGAGCAGTCCCGACGATCTCGGTCCTGATCTCTTCACCCATATTCACTTTGCTGGTGTTTCAGTGCTGTGATTGAACCGCCTGTCTCAGTGTGTGGATAACGGCAGAAACGCGCTTCGCTCCGGAGGATACAAAGCGGCTGGAATGAACCACGGCGCGAGCTGAAGGAGGGGAGGGCTCGCGCCAATTAAACGATAAACGCCACGTTTTCTGGCGCGAGAGGGAGACTTGATTGGTTGTGATCTGCACCTGAACACAACTTTTATTTTCTCTAACAAGCGGAACGAAGCGCATAAATTTATCTCCGTCAGCAGCGCGTCTTGGAAAGATTCCCTGTTTCCAATTAGTCTGACCATGCAGTGATCAGAGCCTGCTTTCAGGAGAACGGTTCGTGCTGCTTTATGATTGATACTCCTTCTGAACCCCCCCTGCAGTATCTTTCTAGGTTAACACGATAAACCCCTGTTTCGCAGAAAGTAACTTTATGTTAAGAGAAAGCGTCCTTGAATTCTTCTTGATTGGACCATAGGAAGATCCAGCGGGACACAGCTGTCCTGCAAAAAATAAGAGGAGAACTTCCCTTTGAGACTCATTAATGTAGCTTTGGTCTAACCGCAGAAGGAAAATCTCAACAACTATTTCACCCTTGATGCCCATAAAGACTGAATTACACAAAGAATATTGGATTAGTCCTGGTTTGATTTTACTTTAGTTCAGTCCTTCTTGGTGTTTCTAGTTGGGTTTATTTCTTCAAGTTATTCTTAGTTACTACAGTTTAATCATTTCTCGTGTCTATTATTAGAGTTAGATTTATTTTCTAGTCCCCTGTGCCTCACTCTCTCTCACTCTGCCTCTCGACTCTCCCCTCATACATGCACTCAGTTGCCAATCAGTTCTTTGTTTCCCAGTACTTAAGCTCCTCTCTTTCAGTCACTCCTTGCTGGTTCCTTCTGTTACTTCCCGTTCAGCTCTGTTATCCCTCATGTCTCTGTGCAATTATTTCTTAGATTCTAGAATCATTTTCTGCGTTGGCCTCCTGTGGATATGTAAGTTCTTGTTTCTCATTTTTTCATTAAACATTTTCATTATCTCCACACCTCTACTATTTGTTTCAATTGAATCCACAATCAAATCAAGACCTAATAATAATAACAAAAACAATGCAAGCAAAGTAATGATAGATGAGATTGGCTTAGTAAAATATGATTCTTCTCAGACTTTATAATGCCAGGTTTTTATTGGGAGGTAGACTGACATTCAAATGGCTATAAATATAATAATAACAACAACAACAACAACAAACAGTTTAGAGTACTAACCTGATGGGCAATTTAATTTAAAAAGAAACAAGAAACCCGATAATAAATGAACCTCCTGAACAGCTGGTTCCAGCACCATGGTCAGCGCCAAGGGATATTTCCATTTTACTGCACATACGAGCGAGCGAGTTTATTTTTGCACAGGCTGCATGAAGTTACAAGCTTTTCCCCTGGATCTGCAATGGATATGTAAACACACACACCATCCAACTCATTCATCTAGTATGTGTGGAGTTGATTTATCCAACTCTCTGACACTTACTTCTTTTCTAATCTAAGGAATTTCTCCGAGACAAAACAGCGTCTGCTAACTTACTATGAAATGTGCAGCTGCACACATGCAAAGGCACACTGAGAGTTTATCACATAAGCTCATTCTTGGGGGGGGGGAAACATTAAGGCTAAAGCATCTTTTCAGCTACTCTAAAAATCTCCCTTAATTCCCTCATAAAGGTGCTGCTGCACAAAAAATACTCTTCATGGCAATCCATATATCATATGACACTACTCTTTTGTATGCAGATGCAATACCATGACTAAAAGTGTTCAGCTGTTAAGGCCTCATGAGATATAAATCAACTGCAGTAAAGAAAAACAGTGTGCTCATATCTTGCAGGGTATAAGTAAAGTTTTTCACAGGAAAGTAGAAGCTCCGATCATGTCTTTTACTACATGTGGAGCTAGTTGGGGGGAAAATGTGTGCTTTTAAGCTGGTGGGAATCAACTTTCATGAAAATCCTTCCTCCTCTGCTCTTCTTTCTTGTCCGAAACAGAGTCCTCTCTTTCCTATCTGTGCAGCTTTCCACTCATCACATCTCCAACCTTGTCCTGCCACACTTGTCCTTCCCCATAAATTGCCTTCATCATCAATTACTGCCTGATGGCCTTTTGCAACCAGAGCAAAAGGCCATCAGGAACTATAACTTCACTATGCAGGTCTTGTGAAATGACCAGAGTGGAAATATGGCGCTGCCTTGGGCGAGGGACTTCACCCGGTAAACATGCCACATAAATTCTAACCTGGATGTGTGCCTGTGTATGTGTGTGTGTGTGTGTGTGACATATAGTATCAATATAAGGTGTAATTGAAAGTAGAGTTCTAGCGTGTCCTCTGTATGTTTTGTGATCCCAGACCGTCACACATGGGTAAACTTGTGATCTGCAGAAAAAATCTTGATTGCTGTGCTAAAATAGTGTTATGATTTAGTCCTTTATATGTCTTTTGCTCAACTTCAATTTCTGATAATTGAAGTTGGCTATGATTTCACTCAAATTCACACAAAATCAACATACAGAATGCCTACCAGGTGTGTTTGGATCCCTTTTTCAATATACAGACATTATGAAATAAGACAATGATTAGGTAAGCTTCTGAAATTATTATATACATGTAATTAATTCCAACATTGTTTGGAGATATTATTGTCATTTTGCCAGCATGAAAAAGATGTTTGACTGAACTAATTTGATTGAGAACTCTAGAAAAATTATAGAAAAATCCAGTATTAAAGAAATTTGCAGTTACTCTCATGGATACGTTAAATGGCTTATAGAGAAACATTTCATAGATTAAGCCATAAGATCACAAACGTCTATGTTTGGAAGAGTCAGTGAAGATGTAGAACTGAATCGAAATTCTTCAACTGTACCCCAAGAAAGAACCGGGTTCTAAAAGAAGAAGCAGCCAAGTGCTCAAGCCAGATCCCTGCTGCAAAGCCAAGCATAAGAAAAATAAGTATTCAATTCTGCCAACACAAGTGATTAAATATGCATCTAAAATTACATAAATCTTGCTGTTGATTATATTATAAGTGAGTAGTTGAAGAGAAGTAAACTAAAGGACATTTAATTAAATCCCAGTGGATGTCTGAATGTGTAACTTTGAGGCTTTTGTGAATCACACAAAAATACACAATGACTTCAAACTTTTCCTTCCACTTCTTAATGTTGAAAATCATAAACCTTATGTGTTCTTGACTGTAAGAGGTCCAAGTTCTGTGTCTAAGACACCAACCCAAATCACAACCCCCTGCTGGTGTTTTTTCCTGTTCTGGTTAACTTGGCTGCATTAGCCACCACTGGTTGCATCTACTGTAAATACCACATTTTCCAACAATTGTATGTGTTCTCTTGTGTACTTGGTTAAATTTATCAGACTAAATGTTTTTTTGGTTTTTTTCCCTTTGCACTGCAGACAAAAAGGAAACTATCATGCTGCACTTTCTGCTGCCCTTGAAGCTTAATGATATGTATCTCCACTCTACCACCCATAGCTAATTACAGCATCAACGTATGTCAGTGGCTGTGAAAGCCAGTGGAGGCTCAGAAAGGCAAGGTGTTAGGTTGTGATGTGCTGAGGCAAGCAGCTCCGAACGAAGGAAAAGCAGAGGACATTCAATAAATTGAGAAGATGGAGAGGAACAGACACTGTTTGACAGGCTGTTGGCAGAGTACACTGAGAGCACAAACTCCTGAACGATGCTCTGAACTTGTGGTGTGTTCAGAAATGTTGCTCAAATTTAAGTTAGTGCAAATATAACATTTCCTCAAGCTGAGGATTTAATTTTGAAGACTTTGTATAGATGCCAAATCCTGCAGCACACCGTTTTGGGTTTATGAACTGTTACTCTTTTTTTTTTGTTGTCCTCAGTGCAAAAGCGTTAAAATAGACTCCAAATATAGGGTGAACATGTATCATTAAATATAAATTTTGATTTTTACGTAATCTGAAATGATCTTAATATTTTTCTGGAAGTAATGTTTGGTAATGTTTAGACAACTGCTTTTTTTTTTAAGTATTACTGTGAGAGAGCGGATCTGTGCTGTGCACATTAACCTCCAGTTTTCCTTCATAACAAATACCCAGAGCGTTCTACCGTGTTATTTTTAGGGCAGCATATATCAGGCCTTTAGCTTCTGATGACACAGCATAAGACATCATCAGATCAGTTGCAGCCAGGCTACAAACAACAGTCAAAATATATTCACATCAGTCTCTGGAGAGCTGAACCATGCTGGTTTTATCACACTGAAAGATGTTTAACTTTATAACCAGTGTGTCAGCAGCTACAAAAAAAATACAAAATATTGAATTTATTCTGTACTTCACCAACATGTTGCATTATGAAAAGTGGGACATAATTCCATGCCTTTCAACTACCTTTTCCAACATCCCCCACATTTATTGCCACCTGTGGTGATGATGTGGTAAAAGTTCATAGATGAACAGATTTCCTTGGTAGCGGTATAATGTCACACTGAAAATAGGTAGAAAAACATAACCTGTAATTTATGCAATTTTCAAAAACAAAAACCAAAACAGGAGTTAAAGGGGGGTTAAAACAAACAAACAAACAAACCAAAAACATTTTTGGGTCTTGCATCATGTCATAATTTTATTCTCAACTCAAATATACCTAGAGTGTTGCTTTGATTCTTTCATATGTTTGAGAAATCCTTTTACCTTGTGTGGCAGTCATTTAGGGGTTCTTGTACACTTTGCTCTCTCAAAGCAAGTCTATTTTCACAAAGTACCCAAGATTTCCCAGAAAACGAATGTCCTTGTAAGTGTCTTACTGGCAGACCTAAGGGGTGAAGTAACCACTTTTCTAAAGCCACTCCAACATGTTAACAACTTGTTAGGGATTGAAGATGCCATCATCTGTCTTCATGCTTTAGAGAGCCTCTTTGGCAATCACATTCTTTCCTTTCTCCAGAGCATTTAAACAACTTAGCCTGCCATGTTATGTGCAAAGCTCCAGGAAATCTAATGGGAGGCCTCCACAACTGCCTGTGGTAGTGGCCGACAGGCTGACCGCTGAAGAGGTTATATGTCACACTCTACATCTTAAGCTTTGAGTACAAGTCAGACTTATGTCACCCGCAGAAACACAAAGATTACTCCACTTTTGTGTTTGTTAGTGATAGACAGGAGGATGAGAACAGGGAAATAGTAGACCCATTTGAAGCACAGTGTGGGAACAGATCGACTTGTTTTGAGTGGGAAGAAGACAAAGGCATGACCTTGTACTTCGAAGAGGAATGGGCAGAAAGAGACTGTCAGCTTGCACCAGACTGTGAGAAGGTGTGTGGGTGATGAAAAGGCTGTTTACTTGGATAACTGACAGGAATGTAAATGCAAAACCAGTGCTACAGGAGAGTATTCTATAATCGCAAAAAATCAGTACAAAGAAAATTATGCATAAATGAAGGGAACATGCATCTCCATGCATTAAGACCCCAGTCTAGAATTCAGACTTAAGACATATTGTTCTCCAGGCAGCAGTGCTAATGCCTGTCTCACCATGTTTAACCAGGTTAATCCACAATTAGTTACTATTAACTAGCACTTAATGAACTTTGAAGCTGTCTTATTATTCAAAGAAATTGCTGAATAATGTAAACCTTGAATGTTGCAACTGCTTCTTGGCATGAAAAAGTATTTTATCAACAATGATTGTGCATGGACACATTTGTGAAGATAATTTTTTTAGACGCTTCAACAGGAATGGTGCTGATTTTTTTGTAAAGCGCATGATGTAATCACAGATCACCTTGGACCCGGTCGACTGAACTCAAATCAAGAACAAAACATGTACGCTGCCATCTTTAAGGGGGAAATGGCAACATGTTTGCTTCAAGGTGAGGGCTTGGTGACAGATGAATGTCTGTACATGGGAAACAGATGTTCAGCCGATGTTATTAATGTACACCTCTCCCTTTGACTATATCATCTTTTTCTTAACTGTAAATTTAGCAAGAGGAAGGCATACAGTCCAATCATCAAAAATAATAGTCGGAGGATTATTTTTTATAATCCAAAATGTTTGAGGCAAGTTTGCAGCTCCAGCACACACAAGCAGAGGAATGAAGCAATTTTAAGTGCCCAAAATTAAAGAGACAGGTTTAGGTGATAGACACCTCTGGGCAGAAATGCAAGTGGTTTCTGAGAAAGAAAACTGTTTTGTCTGACCTACAGGAATCATCATTGCCTGTTGTAATTCAGACGTTCTGATTCAATTTGTGGGTGTCAAGGCATTTCTAAAACCTTCTACTGTTTTCTTCTTCTTCTTCATGTGAGAGGAGGGTGTGTGGAAGAGCAGAAGAAGAGCGAGTGAGAGAGTGCTTGTATATTTTCTATCTTTGGCTTTTTCTTACTGTTTTTCACTGGGTGTGTATGTTACTTGTTTAGTTGATTTTGTGTTAGTTTGTCACGTTTTAAGGGGATTTTTAGGTTCGGGTGTGTCCCTCCTCTGCACCGACTACAAGATCCTCTCCAAGGCCCTGGCCAGTAGGTTGAGAAAGGCTATGTAGCAGGTCATTCACCGGGATCAGACCTATTGCATCCTCAGCAGGACCATAGTAGATAACATCTACCTAATTCGGGATGTTTTGGAGGTCTCTGGATCATTGGGTTTACAAACTGGCTTGATTTCACTAGATCTAGAAAAGGCATTTGACTGCGTTGAACACGGTTTCCTCTGGAAAACCATGAGGAGGTGTGGGTTCAGCAAGGATCTTATTGCCAAGATCCAGGTACTGTACAGTGATATTGACAGTGTGCTGAAGATCAACGGTAGCCTGTGTGCTTCTTTCAGATTGTGTAGAGGCGTTCGACAGGTCTGCGCGCTCTTGGGGATGCTCTACGCACTCTCCCTGGAACCCCTCCTTCACAAAATACGCTCGAGCGTTTTTGCATTTTTTAAAACCACTACTTGCTGCAAGATGTCTAGGTGTCTCCTTAAAGGGAATTTAATCTTGTCTAAAATTATGGTTATAGCTGTAGAAATAACTGCCTGCTGCAGGAGTATGAAGTGCATTGAAACTTTTCTTGGCAGGAAATGAGACTGAGGTCATAAGAAAATTGCACTGAATGGTTGACATCAGCCTTGATGTAGACCTCCATGGTAAGAAAAAAAAGTAAAATATCTTCAAGGCATTTCAAATAAATCAGGAAGAGTGCGTGACGTGGATAAAGATAACTTTTCTAACAGTCTATGGTGAACTTTGAGTTTTGCAACTTTGTAGCACAAAAGAAATAAAATAGACAAAGTGGGCGATGTGAAATTACCCATTTGCAGCAGAAATAGGCTGAACCATGGCTTTTGTGGTACTGTTGATACAAACTACCTTGTTGTTGGGAAGGGGTTGCATCTTTTTTGTGTATTTATCATTACTTACTTGCCACTGATACATATCCAATGGCAGTCAGGTCAATGTAGCTCTTATGTTTTATGTCGTCGCAGTCTTTCTGTTATTATGTGGATTCCTGTAAATCCTACTGCTTTGTTTTGTTTCCAGGCAAACGTTTACAAGTCCCTGCAGGACCCAGTGCAACACAATGCCACATGGGGGTTAAAAAAAAAAAGAACAAACACCTTTTGTCACCTTTCATTGTATACTGCCTGTATGTGATTCGTTACTACTGGAGTTACATTTTTAGCTGACACTCCCACATTATTTCTCATTTGTTATATGGACTCTGCTACATGGTACTGCAGAGATTTCCTCCTTGTGCAACCATCAGATTGATAAATTACCCAGGCCCAGTATACAGGCCAGGAATAGAAATACTTTAACATCTTCCTATGTTTTCAGTTGAATTTGAAGCAGTGGAAAACCGACAAGTTTGTCTGCTTGTTACCACCTATTTACTTTCCAAAGATAAAGAGAAAAAGAAGCCAGACCATTAGCACAAGTATGTGATGCCTTGCTGTTAATATAACTGGTAGTATGTAACATTTTTCGATGTACTGTTTATTTATTTATGACTGTTCACACAGGCTAATCTTGAGAATCCCACCCAGAAATGCTACTACAGTTTATATTCACTTAAATGTAGCTGCTACTCTCAGTTAGAATTAAATTTTATAGAGGAAACAGGTTTGTTTCTTATTCTGCCCATACTTTACAATTCTGATTTTAAAAATACATCAATTGTTATTTGAATTTATGTTGAATTTATGTTTTAAACTACACAATATTAAGCTAAAATGAATAATTATATTTTGGTTTTTCTGGTCAAAAGCAGATGAATAACAATTTGGTAACCTTTTTAAGTTACTTTCTGCTCATATGTTTCAGACTTTAGAAAGGGTGATGTGTCTCAGGAGATAGGAGTTCATCTTAGGTTGCCAGATCGATCTCCAACTTTGTCTTTCTAAGTTGTTGTGTCCTTGGGCAAAACCTTTCACCCACTTTCCCAGCTGGTGGCCAGAGGGTCCGGTGGTTCAGGCACATGGCAGCCTCGCTTTTGTCAGAGTGCCCCAGGGCAGCTCTGGGTAACCTCTAGTACAGGGGTGCCCAAAGTCGGTCCTTGAGGGCCGGACTCTTGCATGTTTTAGTTCTCTCCCTGGTTTAGCGCACCTGGATCAAATGATGGCTTGATAGAAGGCCTAAGAAGAACACTGACATGCTGAAAAGGTTGTTGGTACCACCAGGGAGAGAACTAAAACATGCAGGATGCCGGCCCCCGAGGACCGACTGTGGGCATCCCTGCACTAGTAGCTTGCCACCATCACTGCATGAATGGGTGAATGTACTGATGGTGGGTGAATATGTGTTCCTCTGGACATGATAAAGTTCTATACAAGAGCAGGTCAATTACCATTTTGAAAAAGTAAAAAGGGTTTGTGTTTCAATTAAAAGTTTTATTTTAAACAAAAGCCTGTTGAATATTTGATTTTTTTTTTTTTTTTCATTACTGGATTCTGATAAGAAAATCCAATTACAAAATCATCCACAGACCAGAGGGAGTTCTTTGTGTTCCAATTCCAGTTGTCTTATTTAAATTTCTCCCAAACTAAAACCTTTGCAATGAGTGGATTCAAAGTAGGAATGTTGTGCTTGATAATATTCACAAATCTCTCTTTGAAGTGCTAAACGTTTAGGTTTGGAATGAAATTGAGGATGATGTCCCCCCCCCCCACTCCCCACCCCCTCAAATACTCCTGGCATAATTTAATTGAATGGTAGCAAAATCTACTCTGAAAACACCTCAAATAATTACTACATTTTGACTAATTGAGAGAAAAGCTTGAATATAAAGTATTGGGGTTAATTCAATCACTTTAATTTAATTATTCTTTAACAAAAATCTATAATTGAAATAGTTAATGAACTATTTATGGTACTTTAACTAGTAATTGTCTAATTTCAAATATAATGTGCCAAGTGATCCCCTGATTGCCTTTTTATGTTAATAGCCAGAGGGTCTGCCCTAAAAAAAATATGAAAATTAACAAAATAGTCAAGGTCATATGACATGGAATTAGCAGAGAAACTATCTGTCTGTGGCTGCTAGAGACCGTCCAATAAAAAACACATGACATTCTTGGTTTGGGATTTTAAGTAGTTATGCCTTACCAACATATTCATTCCTCTTGGAACTTTGTTGCAGTGTGTCATACTTCTGCTTCAATGTAATTGTCATGCAAATTGATATAATTAAGACCTAAGAATAAAGGACAGAAGACAGAGATGAAATTATGGTGAGGTCTGATGGAGGGTTAGATCATAAAATAACAATCCCACGTTTTGAACAACTGACAGCGGACTGTCTTGTTCATCATCCAAATATGGAAAGAGCATAACACAAGTTCAACACAAACAATACGACACACACTTTCTTCATTCAGTTGGACTGAGCTCCTGCTACTTTTTCTTTAAAGAAAACTGGGTAAAATATGAGCTTAAATGTGCAGAGCAGGTAGAGACATGAACCAAACCATTTTTATTTGTAACTCCAGTGTAGAAACATATTTCTACAAACTACAGCCTTTTTGGTAAAAAAAACAAAAAAACAAAAAAAACCCTGTATAATTTTCTTTCTACTGTAAAATGTGGTACAAATTTGTGTTGTTCTGCTCTATTAAATCCCTCTAAGATATTATAACAAAGCAATGAAAAGGATGTAACAATTCCAACAAGTCTAATAAGCCTGTGTATTAGCTTACAGGCCCAGACTTTGCTCTGGCTGTGTCATTAACCACACACTTTGAGTTTAACATTTAAAATATGATGTCAGGGCCTAATAATTTTCTTGAATGTCTCCCATCTGTTACCTGAAAGGACAATCTGCTTCGTCTCTCAAATCATTCAGTGAGGTAATAAGCCCACTGATTTCCAAGAAAGTGACAGACTGGATTCACATCCATCCCCAGCCTCACTGTTCACAATTCTTGTCAGACTCACGTGTCATGACCACTTCTGAAGCAGTATGAAGGGTCCTTTAATCTGTAATTTGCTGCAATCAGAGACCTTAGACCTTTCTGGTATATTGAGTCAGATACTTGAAATTGATCCCCGCTGAGACCATACAGTAACAGGCTGCTTTCTCTTCCTGATCTTGGTGTGTTGATGTATTGGTGAGAATAATATCAAGTCGTTACTGACAGCCTTAATTCTGAAAGGTGTCTTCTTTCCCGCCTTGTGGAAAGTAGTGACTCTGTCCCTTAATATATTTTTTAAAATATGGCATAAATCAATACTTAGCCACTCTGCTCAAAATTTGATTTAAATCAGATTTAGCTCAGCCATACACAGAGCAAATTTGATCACATTTCTACCAACGTTTTTCCCATTATCTAAATGAATGCTTAAACTGTTAAAAGAATGTAGTTTATTGCAGACAGAGATGTAATGTGTCTTATTTTTCCTGGAGAAGCAACAAACATACGGATGATTTCTTGTCTCTGCTTAATGTTTCGAATCATACTATCTAGCACATTCTTTGTAGAGTAGAGAGAGTAGAGATCCTTATAATTGCTGGAAGGGAAAACATTAAACATTAAACATTGCAGTATTCTATTGTTTCTTTTGTAAGACTTCTGTTAGATTAGAAGGGGTTCTTTATCAACATTTCTTCAGGCTTTCCTGTGGTCTAATCAACATGCTGCTATGGGATTTGCCCCACTACCATGTTATGCATCACATTTTTTTCTAATTTTGAGGAAAAAGAAACCAAGTGATGGCAGATGTTATGTGGAATAACATGAAAACTTTTTCTGAATTTGATAAACAGGACATATTAAACTCCAAGAACACAAAAATGTTACACGTGGAGAAGTTTTATTCACTAAGCACCACTTCTAAAATACACTGAACAAATTGACAAAATAGTGGTAAACAAACCGATTTGACAAAAAGGATTGAAGTGAGAAGATAAAACTTCAATGATAGGAGGAAAAACTGAACAGGGAACAAGTTCACTGATAGATGGGAGCTGAAAACTAATCAGATCTAACGGCAGGACAACGTAACAGATTTTCTTTTCTTTTTTAGAAAACTAAAAGTGAATGTCAACACAAAGCTGCAGATAGTACACATAGCAGTGGGGCAGGGACGACAGAAAGAGGAATGGCAACTGGAAAGTCTGACAAATGACTTGGCAGAGAGAGTAAATGTACTGTTTGTGGAGGTAATTGCTGGCGTGGCAACATGTAAGATTGATTAACGTAATGTGAAACAGCTGTACGGCAGCATTAACCAAGGAAGTTGAGTGGTGAACAGCCAAAACCAGCAAACACAAAAATCATATCAAACAGCAAGTAAACGGAACAAACCAAGCTTCAAAGTAACAAGAAAAACTCAGCAGCTGTGAAGCATTTTATGATCAAGAAGAAAATCAGAATCAATTTTATTTGCCAAGTTTGTTCACACAAACAAGAAATTTGACTTCAGTTACATTTTGCTCTCGATCAAGACATTTTAGAAATAAATATATAAAAAGGGAAACTAAAATAAATTTGTACATAAAGAGAATCTTTAAAAAAAGGAAGACCAGGTTGAATTGGCCACCTGGAATACAGTGCACAAGATTATAAAAATAACTAAATAGAAAGATAACTATACTGACAAGAATTCAAACCAATACATGAGATGAATAAAAGAGAAAAATGAACTAACAGTCCTTCAGCCAGTGACAATAACAAGTTTGACATAAAAAAAAGAAAACACTTTGTGTGACAATGGGGTAGCACCAAAACCAAAACAAATGCTTCATAGAACATGACATAGTTTGTCATAATTACATCACATCAATTTTAATACAGTGTAAAACATTATGAAATTATACATCACAATTCTTAACTTTGGTCATATATTTAAAAACCAGCACTCTCTTTAATCATTAGCATGGTATCTTTATTGACTTGTTTGTTGCTTTCTGTTTTTAAACCAAGTCAAGGTGAAGTTGAATAAATGGGATCCAAACCAAATTTGTTTGTTTGTGTGTGTTTTGAAAAGTCCCACATTTCAATTATTTTCAGTGTTTCAAAATTTCCAGTAATACTAAGATTTAAATTGTTCTATTTTAATCCTTATAATGTGCAGCTTGATGTTCTCTCAGTCTGTGAATTAGTCCATAATGTTTGTTAATTGAATACAGTCTTTGAAGGTCCACAAATAAAATAAATCTTTGTCTGCTTTCAACTTTCCACATCAACATTTTGTGAGTTTTTAAAATCCCCACAAATGAGAGCAAAATGCACATTTATAGCAACACTGATTGTGTAAAAAAAAAAAAAAGAAAAAAGAAAAAGAAAACAGAGTGCACAAAATGAACATTAATATAAACATGCAGGGAATTTGATCAAAGATGCAGGAATGTAAGAATTCAAAGCAATACTGTTAAAAAAAACAACTTCTGAACGATCCTCAGTAGTCATAATCCTTATAAATGATTTATGTTTCTGTCTCATTTAAGCTACTCATGGACCACCAGAGAACCATTCTCATAATAATTATTGCCTGCCTTAATTACAACTGTAATTTAAAGTGCATATATTTTGATTAACACGAAGCTTGTCCTTGTTGGTTTGCCTTAGTCCTAGAAGATATCTTAAAATGCACATCTGCAAAAACAGAATTGTATCACCACTAATTAGGCAAATATAGTTAAAAAAAAACCCTCATCCGTTTAAAAGAATAATTATTCTTACAGATTTCATACTTTTCTATCTCCTGTCCCTGTATCTGGACTGGGTGGGTTTGTCTTAAATATGGAGCAAAAAAGGAGTCAGGGATTACTGGCTAATTAGTCTTCGTGTGCCATGGGATTAATTAATTTGGAGCGTTTACATATATTCTAATTGTCTTGGCAAACTAATTGGCATTTGTGTGCCACAGTTGAAATACTGAGGGCTTCCTAAGTTTGTTTGTTACCAGCAAAGAGTAAATATGTCAGCCTCATGCATGTTGTTGCTCCATTAGCTTTGTGAAATGCACCAAACCCAGAATACCACTTGAATGTAATTTATCCAAAGTTTGTTTATTACAACTTCTGTTTTTGTGTGAATCACATTGGCTGCTCTTAGTTTTGGTCCAAAAAGTGCTGTAATTCAAAATTATTGCTAAATGACATTTTAGTGTAATGGTTTCTATTTCATCTTGTCATTTTATCCATGAAGATATAATGTCTTTTTTGTTCGTTTTTACCTCTCTTTTCATTTTTTGTGCAGTCTTGTGTTGTTTTTCTCTTGGAAAGCGTCCTTGGGAGTTTTCAAAGGCGCTAACAAATAAAATGCATCATCAACATTAATTATAAGAATGTTAATTAATTGAGAATGTTAATTAGTTGAGACAGAGTAACAAACTTCTTTCCATGAGGGCCAGTTTCCTGCACAGTTTGGGAAGTGTCCTGAGTTCAACACACCTAAATCAAATGGCTGAATTACCTTTTTTTGATCTCCGGTTCCATGGAGCCCTAATAATTACCTAATTATATGATCCATGTGTGTTGACTCAGAGACACGTCTTCAGATTGCAGAACATTGGCCCTTAAAAATTTCAGTGTGACACCTGTGAGCTAAGTCAACCCGTGCTTTCCAATAAGAATAAAGGCTGTATGTGTGTGTGAGTGCATGCGAGTATTGAAAAAGTTTACTTTATTTTCAGCAGTGAGGCTCATATTTTGTTGGAAACTGTCTGGGGTCCTCTTCTCTTGGCTGAAAAATACTCTGCATTCTTACTCCTAGAATTTCAAAATTCAAATGCATGTTGCATTGGGTCTCAACATTTCAGAATTATGATGCAGGTTGGCCATACTTACAAAGAGTAATTAATTTAAATGCCCACCTGCCTCTGTAAGCAATGGAATCCTCTTCTTTGGTTGCTTAAATATAATATTGGTTCTATAAACATTAAGTAAATTTGTTAAGAGGAGGAATACATCACTGTACTTTATGATAAGCTTATAATCATTCATACATAACTGACCTGATCTCTGATGGATATTCAGGGGTTTTAAAATAAATATTTATATAGTTTATAATGAAAACCTTAGTATTTCTCTGAAAATGTCCATACTGATTGTACACATTTAGTTGAATGACAATCGTTTTGTTTTTTAAAAATCAAAATGGTTGATTGCAAACGATGCATAATTGTAATGAAAAGATTTTCTTTTTTTTCAAGTGTTCACAATGACAAATGAGGCCTCCTTTGGTTTAGTTGATGAGGAGATCTTAATGAGGATGGCATTTACCAAAATAATCAGACAGCAAAAATTATGTCACTGTTTGGCATTTGCAAATGATGTTCTGAAATTGAAAGTTCTATAAGTAATTTTTGTAGTTTTGTTTTTAAATTGTGTCTCACCTGATTACTGCAGTAAAAATATTATTCATAATAACTGTTCAAAGACACATCATAACCCACATATGATACATCAAATCGAAAACAAAGTTTTACTTTCTCTAAAGACTCCTTGAGGTCATGTCTTAAATACACAGCAGCTGTGAATGTTTTCCTGTGCCAAACAAAGATTGCTTTTCTCAGTTTAGATCAGCTCCTTTATAAGGAGCATTACACTGAGCAGCCTTTTGGTTCACAATAAAGCTCTACTTTGATTTAAGCTTTAAGAATATCTGAAAATGGGGTCATGTTCAGGAACTTAGCTGCTGGATTTAAACCTCTTGCATTGATTTCTGCCAGCAGCACAGTTTGTTGATTTCAGACTCAGAAGACCTCACATTAAAATGTTAGAGATAATTGATGCTCATCTGGGCAGCCAAGCATGCTTCAATATTTTAAGCTAATTTAGCTGTACCCTGTAGAGCAGGAGGGCTCAAGTGGGAGGACAACTTGGCACAAGGTAACACTTCCTTTTCTTCCCCAACCCAATCTCTTTCCTCTACATAATTATATGAATGAAATTAATTGGGAATACACATTTGCATATCTAGGTTATTTCTCTTATGGAGGGTAAGGTCTTTGGAGAGTACAGAAACAATTACAGGGCTGCTAGACAGTGAAATACCACCAGTTCTCACAACATGTCTGCCGCCTTCAGCCAGTGTTTCACCCCAGGGAGGATTTGGCCGCAGAGCTCCAGAGAGATGTGATAAAGCCGTGGCACAATATGTGCGCGAGCGCCATCCGTGAAGCAATTTATTGGCCTTCACCTGAAATCTTAAAATTACCACTTGGGCATTTATCATTTGTTTTGCAGAGAAGCAAGCACTGAAAATTATGTTTTGAAGAAAATGGGATTATACCTTCTGGTACCCATGGCAGCTAGTACACAGTGCAGGAGAATCTCATTTTTTATGGTCATGCTGAGATGTTTTTCCTTTTCCCCTAGCATTTTAAGACTATTGTGCCAAAATCCAAATATATTTTTAACCCTCTGGTGTGGTGCAGTAAATTGTTGGAGGTGAAACAGCCAGAGTGTCCTGTTAAACTGGAAGCTCCTTAGAAAAATGTGTGGGTGTTGAAAATGTTCTAGTTAGTCAAGAAACACTAATGTTTCACCACTAACAGGGATTTTGTAAAGGTGAAAGTAACAACATTTTTTTATATATACTTAGCGCTTGTAAGTTAATTAGAGGTTTTACAAATTTGTAACTATTAATCTATTACTTTCAATTACCTTATAACATGATATGATATAATGGATCATTTTGTCCAGACCGTATGAACCTCTACAGTCTGCTTATTTGGCTTGCAAGCATGGTAATGGAGATGGCAACTGTGGCATGCACCTTGGGACTACTAATACCACAACAAACACTGGAATTAGATCAATTAAAAAATATTACTTTATAAATAAATGTCAAGTTCCTGAAAAGTATGGAGTATCAATGAACTCTATACTTGTTAGAGTTTTATTTTGCATTAATTACTGCTTCAGTGTTGCATGGCAAGGATGAATTCAGTCTGTGGTTCTGCTGAGGTGTAATGGAAGCAGGTTGCTTTGATAGTGTCCTTAGATAATCTGCATTGTTGGGACTGGGGTCGCTCATCTTCCTCTAGGCAGTATCCCTTAGATTTTCTCCTGGGTTCATATCAGCCAAGCTTTCTGACCAATCAACTGAAGTAACACCAGAGTGATTGAATTACCTTGGTGCCTTGGAAGTGTGGACAGGTGCCAATTCTTGCTGGAAAATGAAATCAGCATCTCCATACAGCTTGTCAGAAGAAAGCATGGGGTTTTGTAATATTTCCCAGATGACTTTTACTGTGAAATTCAGAAAACATATTAGACCAGCACCAGCAGATAACATGGCACCCCAAGTCATCACTGCCTGTGGAAACTTCACACTGGACTTCAAGTAACAGGGATTCTGTGGTCCTCAACCCTTCAAGGTCTGGGACTTTGATTTCCAAATAAAAATCAAACATTACTTTCATTTTAAAATAAAGCTCTGGGTTCTCTTCAAGGGAAGTGGGATTTTAATTAAGGGGGTATTTAAAGCACAACTGTATTGTGGGAGCAAAACAAACATGCAAACCTTTCTGTGTTTCTTAACTCGTGTGAATGTCGGGGTTAATCTAAATTCAGCAAAGAGAACTGCCTTCCACCAGTCTTTGTCTCAGATTTTCATCCATAGGTCTCTGTCTGCTGAACAGGAACGGAGTGAATTCAGCTGTAAAAGTCTTCTTTTTGCTCTCCCTCTGTTTAAAAACAGCAGGGGGAACAGGCCAGCGTAGTGCCGAATCTGCTTTGCAATTACAAGGAGCAGCAGGAAACCAGAAAACAGTTAGCAGGGAACAACGGGCATAATCAATTGAATTGGAATAAGCTACAGAAAACAAAAGGTTTTCTTGATCTTTTATACATTTTTTCTTTTTCTTTTTTTTTTTTTTTTTGCAGAATGGTTTTATACTGACTCGAAATGAAAGAATTTCATGCTTGTTCAATAAATACATTTGTCTGCATTAATTACCTGCATAAAAGAAATTTTATTATATTGGATGTTTTCAGCTCCACATACTGAGCAAAGACAACAATTTGTTATTTTTTTTGTGTAAAATCCAGAGTGTAATGCTACAGGATGACACAATTCACACATCACTTCCATCAATCATATTGTGAGAATCTGCCTTCTCTGTGTGAACAAGTTTCACACAGCAGAATAATCATGTTTTTCTTCAACTATTCAGGGAAAACTTTGTGTGATCTCCAAAAAATGACCCAGCAGCACATTCTGTTCTCCTTTTTATTACACCTTCATTTATGCAGGCAAAATGTCTTAAAAATATATGTATTTTAATATACCAAGAAGCCAAAGGAATACATAAAACTTACATCTCTGATTAGCTAAGCTGATCAACTGAAAGCAAAATCTTGACACAATAGTGAATGTTGTCAAAAGGTTGCTCCCTCTTCTCGATCCAAATTAGTTGTACACAGAAAAGCACACAAATAAAACAAAAAATCTAAAATCTAATCCCAACAGGGTGATCAGTCCTGTGCTTAGTCTAGGTAGGTAAGGTTTGTTGTTAGACTCTTGTTCTTTTCCTTTCTGTCCAGGTTTTACAGAAAAGAAAACAGCACAGCTTGGAAAACATTGCACAAGACAGCTAAGAAAGAAAACTGACTTTTTTTTTCTATTTCCACAATGTCAACAAAGGATCAGCATATATAAATTACTATCTCCCAAATTGAACTGTTTCTACCATTAATGTTAAAAGCACGTATGTAGTCTTCTGAGAAAAATAAGTTTATTGTGGCTCTTTTAAAATAACCAAGGGGACCAAAGTAAGAGCAGAAATGTTCACTGCACAACATGAGAAATGAGTAATTTATGCAGAGCAAATAGGAAATAAGCAGCTAAACATCTACAGTTATTTAGGAGAGAGTATTTACAATAGTAATTGTATGAGGTTTAGACTAAAAATGTTTAGAAAATCCCTTATCCATAACATATTTCCAGAATGTGTGTGCATGTGAGCAGGATCTCTAGCAGACTTTCTTCTGGTTTTGATGTATTGTCTTTGAACATTCCTCAAAGCAAATCTATCTGCCTTAAAAAATATGAGCTAATAATCGCCTGTAGATAAGAAAAATGTTACTGTTGCACAAATTGCCAATTTAAGCTTATGATGAGTGTCAATGACATCCACCCACCACAGAGGCCAGTTTTACAAGTTAATGTCTGTGTTCAAATACTAATGCAACATTGTGCTGGCAGGCAAGAATGAGATGATGATGTTGCAGAAAAAGGTTGAATTTTGCATTTCCATCTTTCAAAACAGTATCCATTTTGCATAACAAATCTTTATTTGTTGAAAAAATGTCACTGCCATGGTCACCACATTCATTGTATGATCTCTTGTCTTTGTTTCTTCTGCTTTCATTTATTACTTTAATAAAGCTCAGTGTCTTCATCAAAGGTTGAGCTGCTCTTCCCTGAAGCCAAAGGGCATGTTTGATATTCCATTCTTTAAGCAGTGTTGAGAGAGACAGAGAGAGAGAGCTCTTAAACTTGAGTGTGATTATGTCTTTGGAACAGCGTCACAGACCCCAGAGAGGAGCAAAGAGGGAGATGAAAAATACAGATGTTTTCTAATTTATCAAGAGGATTTTACAGTTATGTAAACACAACCAGGCACACGCCCACACACACTCACACATATACACACCCACTGTGTTTTTAAGCTTTACTCAGTTTATTTTGAGAGTTTAGAATGCAGCACAATTCAAGCCATAAGGGTTAATAAAATTAACATCTGTAAAAGACCAGTATTGATTCTTTTCATTTAAAAACTGTTTTTCCTTAGGCGCATTAAATGCAAGGCTTGCATCATTGTGCCATCTCCTGGTGCAGCTCCAGTTTGAATTTCTCAACATTAATCTAAGCGTTTGCTGCCACCTTTTGGTGAATGATGTATACCACACACATACAAATTTTCAGCTAATGAGGTCAGTACACAGGGTATGTTCAGACACACAACTGAATTAATGATTGTGTTGTTTTAAATAAATCTATTGATCAAATGATGGTCTCTTTTTTTTGCAATTCAACTCAGTTCTCTAGTTTGTCTTTAATATTCCCTTCTGGTTTGCACACGGTCTCACAGCCTTCAAGTCTCAGCTCTGCAGCAACAGGCTTGTGGGACTTCTCCAGACATGCAGAGATCAAATGGATGAAGCTCATGATGGTTATCAGAAGCATAAGGACTCCTAAAGGTGCAAAATGCTCAGTGTGAAACTCCATGATGAAGTGGTCTGTCAGGATAATTCATCACACTTTCTCAACTTACCACAGACGGCGGTGTTTATAGAGAAGTTCTGGACA
Organism: Gambusia affinis; assembly: GCF_019740435.1. Lineage (NCBI taxonomy): Eukaryota > Metazoa > Chordata > Actinopteri > Cyprinodontiformes > Poeciliidae > Gambusia > Gambusia affinis. The sequence goes on from NC_057888.1 coordinate 8,857,606, forward strand.
CGGTAGCTGCTGGTGAACATTGCACCCAGTCCCAGAATGAGGATGGCATAAATGCTGAATGTATGCCGCATGTACTTGATCAAGAAGAAGTTCTGCAGGATGAACCTGTAAGTTTAGCAGCAAACATGGTCAGTTGTTTCTTATTCTTTTCTTTTATGTTCCCAAGCAAAATATGTTCTGAATTTCTGCCCTTACCATGTAATAATGAACACAGAGATGATGAAAAGGACAGTGGCACTGGCCACTCGGTCCTGAACACGGGCATAATACTTAAGCACTATGCCAAAGCCCACCACAGAATGAAAGAGAGACCACCAGGCAAATACAGCTAATCCATTCTGGGTCTAAAAAAAGGGATTTGAACATTGATCATTTTTCATTTCCTTCAACACACAAACTTTTGTATATTTTAACCAGATTTGTATTCTGATAGACCACAACAGAGTGCATAATTGGCAACAAAGGAAGATTATCACTGGCTTTATTAGTTTATTTTTTTTTCTAATAAAAATCTTAAAAGTGTGACGTACATTTAGTTTTAACCCCTTTACTCTGATACCTTCAATTAAAGTCCTATCCCACCATTCACACTTTAAATGAAAATAGTAAAGCAGCTGAAAAACTGTGTTCCTTTAAATATAGACTAAAGCCCCAGGTGTTACTAGTCATTTTTGAACCTTAATAAGTTAAACACTAACCAATATTTTTGATGCGAAATGATGGCACTTGGCAAAATATAATGTTTTGATTGTTGATTTTGGTGTTTTGTGATTTAAAACACTTTGAACTGCCTTGTTGCTGAAATGTGCTATACAGTTTAACTTTATTGACTGACTTGATTGACTGAATCAATAAAAATGTGTCTTAAGTCAGCAAAAAGGTCTCTAAGTCACAGATCGAAAACGTAAAAAGACTCTGAGACTTTGCCTCATCAAAAGAATAGTGTATAAGTGGATATTTTTCTTTCTGTTGTGAGCAATAAGAACAGGATATACATTACTTCTCTTTTGAAACTCTTGCTGTACTTAACTAGTGTGATTTTGAGTAAAGGTTGTGTAAAGTTGGGGTGTGAAATTTGAACTATTCATGAACAGTAATCAGAAGCCATAGAAAACAATCAAAGGGCTGCAAGTGGCACCCAGACAACACTCCTGGTCTTTATCAAAGAAAACCTATTTTTGTTAGAAAAAAAAACTTAACACAAAAGACTTGTGGCTGTAATTGTAGTGAAATTTTCTTCTTATTAAGTATTGACTCAGAGGCCCTGAGTACATATTCATACCACACTATTATATACTATTGTTATTTGTAAAGAGAAAAACATTCATGTTTTTCCTCCATTTCACAATTATGCACTATTTTGTGTTGGTCTACTGCATACAAACCAAATAAAATACATACAAATGTTTGCTTGTAGCATGAGAAAATGTGAAAAAGTTCAAGGATTATTGAGGTTACTGGAAGGCACTGTAATACTGCAAAAGCTATCACAGTCTTATCACCAGATAACGTGTCCATGGAATCACACCAGGGTTGTTGATTGCCAGCCAGGCTTTGTGCTTATTCAGGTTGAAGTAGGACAGGAAAAGCATGTAGAAGCTGTGAAGTGGTAAAATCCACCTAGACAACACAGCTGGTAGGATAAAGCTGTAGAAAGTAGAAATAGCTTTAATTTACTGGTGTAAATAATTTACTTGTTCAATCTTAGCCACATGATATACAGTGTTGCACACAACTTACTGTCTATCCCACATAGGCATGCTACAAACTCTCATAATATTTATGATAGTCCACATCAGAAAGAATTTGGGAGGGTGGATTTCAGGATTGCACGACTGGGGGCCGAATACATTTCTATAGACAGGAGAGCAATGTCAAGATCAGAAATTCTGTCAAAAACAATCTTTATTCTTGCACTGCAGATGTACCTTCTGAAGAGGCTCACAGCTGCATAAACGAGCCACATTTTAGACCACAGATCAATCCAGATCCAGAAGTTCTCAGACCACGAGTCCATAGTCAACTCTAGGGAGAAGGTCTTGGACACATTCCAGGATGAAGTCTGGAAAACAGCTGAGGACCCAAAAGCTAATAATCACTTATCTGTGTGTACTCACAATCTTGGAAAAATACTAATATCAAAAGTTGTGTGGAAGACACCAACATTTCTGTGATTCCTACAATCTTTGAGTTTTAATTCCATGATTTAAAAATGCTTGCATGATGTATCACTCACCATTGGGCACTTTGTCTTCCTTCGCCAGGTAAAAAAAGACTTCTGAGATTATCTGAGTGATGATTGCAAGAACGATGCTGCCAGCGTGCAATGCTAAATGGAAACAAGTATTTTTGATCCAGGGAAACATGATGGAAGCCATTGTACGACTGACTACAGCTGGGAGATTCTGAAGACAACGCATTGGTACTATTATCTTGTTTATGGGACTTTGGAACTTGGCTTTTGCTGAGAAATTTTATGATCTTGCTCTGATTACTTTTCCATGACATATTGCAACAGCTTGGTTATTGAGTTCAGCTATTTGATCCATAAATGGAATTTCTCCAAGGAGAAAAAATATAGTTATTTTTTTAATTTAACATTTATTACAAGACTAATGAAAACACCTCTAACAATGTATTGTTCTCTTAGCCATACATTTGACTCCCAGCAAGAATAAAGTTTAATAGTGTTAAAATCATTAGCTGTCAATGAAGCACTTCCGGTTCTTGACTTTAAACCTACATGTCACTCTTTGTTTACAGAAGTTCTGAACCCACATGGAGTGTAATGACACAGCGTATGCTTCCTCTGGTGATTAAATCATTACAAAACTATATAGTTATCTGTGGATTTTATCTTCAGCAATTTTCCTAAGCGAGTTCAATAATTTCCACCTATTTACTTTATTTTTATTAACAATGTTAATGCAACCTGTGGGCAAAATGAAAATTCAAGAATGTAAATATATTATGTGACATGACCAAAAAAAAAATCCCTTATGGACATAAGTGACAAAAATCAAGACATTTTTTGGAGTTTAGGTTGAAAACTAGCTTAAGTGGATAATATACAGTTTTATTTATAAAAAAAAAAATGCATGTTTTGTTTTTCTTTCATATTCTAATTTCAGTGGATATTGCTATTTTTGATATAGAACATGCAACATGGAATGTGTTTCACAAAGAACCATGTTAGTTCCAGGTTATATTGTAAATAATTTGGCTTTTTGTCCTTCAACCGAATTGTGTCACACACAGTCCTCACTGCAGAAAATGGTGGTGCCAATTACTGTTTTAGTCTGATCCGAGAACACATGGTCCCTAGTGCTGTTCACTAAACTCCACACATGTATGTTTGATATGATAAGATAGAAAATATTTCATAGGCAAGAGACAGAGTAAAAAAGCAGTAGAATGCCTTGTTTTGTTATCAAGACTTGGTGATACCACTTGAAGCTTCAGTTTTCTACCTGTTACAAAAAAGCATGCTTGCAGAGTAGACTCCACTCCTTGATATATTGTAATTTATTTCCCATGAGTTCTTCCAGTGTATTCAAAAGTTATATTGTTGTTAATTATAAAAAAACAACATTGTACAACACTTTTCCAAGAGGTATACATCCTTCCATTGTCCAAATCTGCTTATTCTTTCACTTTTGCAGGGAGACTGGTGTCTATCTCCAGCAGTCTGAGGTATGCATGTTGTTTCAAGTTTTCTTAAGAAAGTGGAATGACATCCTAAGCATTAATGATGTAAAAATTCTTCTTTCTATGTACATGTAATATTTTACCATCATCACAGGAAAATATTCATAGGAAAATAGTGGGTTGTGACAACGATATTTCCACTGGAGTCAAACTGAGTTCATTGTCCATGTAAAGCGGTTGTTTGTGATGCCTCCACACCACCAGGATGATGCGAACCACAAGCAGGACACAGGCAATCACCAGGATCAAAGCTGCAGAATGAGACAGAAATCAAGTATTCAAGTAATCTTGGAACGTGGAGGCCCTTCATAAACAGCAGATTTACAGTGAGATGAGACCTTTTGTTTATTTCATTTAGTTGAATAATAACTTTAATATTTTCCCAATAATTGTCCACATATATGTTTTTCATCAAAAAGCTAACACCTCACTTGTACTCTCTTAAGCATCCATGTTTAAGGTCTTTAACATGTAGGAATTACTGGAAGCACTGCAGTTGTTCAATAATAAAATTATTTCTTAAAAAACACCAGCTGCCCACAATAAATCATACATGCAAAATGACAATATTTTATCTGTTTTATCTTTTCAATATTGATGCACACTTCAAACTTTACCTTCAAAGATGTGCAAATTAGTACCAGGAGACACATTGTTGTCCAGGATGCCTGTCAGCCACACAGTAACTACAGGGTAGATGGTCACAGTATAGCGTAGGTGCTCATCAAGATAGAAGTTCTCCAACAGAAACCTGAAAGCAGCAGACAAAAAAGGCTTGTTTTTTCCTTTGCTTCTGTCTAATGACAAGCAACAGAAGCAGTTAAACTACATAAGGCAGCTGGGAGTCAGACTCACCACACTAACAGCTCCATCAGGAGGAGCAGCAGTGACAACATTGTGCAGTGATATCGAGATGCTTCCGTCTGATGCTGCAAGTAGATTGTCAGGTTCAGCAAAGTGGAGAGTGTCCCCCAAGTGGCATGCACTGCCACTCCATTTTGCACCTGTTTTGACACAACAAGAGACAGCTTGAGTGAACCAAAAACCAGTTAGTAAATGCTGCAAAGATGTGTTTTTGATTTATTTATTTCGACACTCTTCCAGTTACTTGCTTGTGAACAGTCGCTTGTGTTTTTGTGGCATCAGATAGAACACATGCATACATTATGTCGTCTGTCAAACTCTCTCACTCACAATCTGATGCTTTTAAGTTGTCTAATACGGTAATTGAAAAAAAACAATCCGCTATTACAATAACAATTTTCAAAATATTAGGCTCAATTGGTAAAGTCCGACAAATCGGTGTCAGCTCCACCCACTGACTTTGAAGGGTGAGTTCGGCAGAAAAAAACAAGATAAAAACAGAAAACAGAGAAGTAAAAAGGAAGAAGAAGTAAAAATTTATCTTAATGATTTTCAGCATCAAAATGAATGTGTTTTTTGTTTTGTTTTTTTACAATTGCTCATCAAAACTAGCTTCAGTATGTGATTTTACAAACTTTTAGTCATACCTGTCATAGCAAATATGTTGAAAAGACCAAATAAAAAGCCGCCCAGGAATGTTGCCCTATATTTATAGTTTTACCAATATCCTGAACATCCAGAGGTCTGCGTTGCGATGTTTGCTCAGCCAGGCACCATAAATCTTTAGCCCACGGCAGGAGAAAAATAGCATCATGTAATCAGTTAGTGTCATTAGAGCTGAGGTTATGAGCACTGGGAGCAGCATTCTGGACACAGAGAAATAAAATGTTCATATGAATCAAAAGAGACGACAACAAGGGGAGCCTGATGTTTAGTGTGAGTTAGCATACTTACTCTCTGTCATACAGAAAGAGCCAGGTGATATTCAAACTAAGGTATATGATGATGCTGACATGAAACCCATAAGGCAACACTGCAGGTGTGGTGTACATCCACTCATATGTACTCCTGCACTGGGCAGAGGTAATACAGTTAAATACTAAGCACATGTCGACAAGCAGAAGGTGCCTGTGGGGAAATAAACTGTCTTTTCATAAGAGGTTTGAGCAATCTGAAAGGTGTAAAGAGAAAATGAGTGCACTGAGGAGAAATAAATTGACTCAGTACAAGAAAGTGTGATTTCCCACATGTGACAGGACAGAAGGGTGATGTAAAGTATTAAAACAGAAAGAAATATTCATCCTGTGAAAAAATCTACAGAACCTTTCCATCTGTAACTCAAAAGTGTTGAAAATTGAGCATCTGGTTTTACGCCAATGTGTTGGCCTTGTCTGTATTGAATAAATACATTTTTAAAAAGTGCTTACCTTCTACAAAGTCCAGCCAAAAAGTACACAAACATGGCAAAAAACCAAAAGTAAATGAAAACCCACACGAAAAACGTCCACTGAGCAGGAGTTACAGATGTCACGTACTTGAGTGAGACATCTTCTGTATGCTGCCTGAAGACACCTGCATTGAGAGTTACATATTGATTCTGGAGAATCCTCTTAAAATCCTTGAGATGACTGGATTCTTGTAAAACAAAAACTTTCACCTGAATAATCTTGAAAGCCTGAAAGAAAGTTTAAAGTAATTGCAGGAAATAAGGTAAATAATCCGACAAGCATCAATATTATCCTGGGTGGGTTGTGGTTTACCATGGTGACCGTGAGGGGTTAAAATGCAGGAGGAAAAGTTTGTCAGAAAAGTATTAAAAATGCAAAAAAGTTTAATCTATTTGTCTTTATTCATCTTAACAGAGTTAAGTCTCAGCCTATAACAGGGAAGGACAAGATCTATCATAACTGGTGTCACAGTGTGTCCTTTTATAGCATCTGTTATCTCCCTCTGTCATAAATAGTTTGTCATTTTGTTGTTAAAAGCAGGGCGAAGAGTAAAGATCAACTTGTGTAAAAAGTACTAAAACCAGTTGAATGTGTCCAACACAAACTATGTTACCCTGAAAGCTGCAGTGGGGAGTTTATAAACTAAAAAAAGAAATAAAGCTTTAAAAAATTAATCAACATAAAGGAAAAGTGATGATCTCCCATGGTTGGCAGGGTACAAACTTCTTCTTCTTTGAAGACAACAGATGTGCCTCAAACTTGTCTGGGGATTTTTTTGTTCATAGTTTAGTGAAAAATATATAAAGTTTATTAAATTGTTAATTTTTTATATTTCCCTAAATGTTTGCTGCATTTTTACTACAGTCTCTAATTTGGCTTTTTAAGGCCAGTACGAATACAGGTCGCATTTTTAGTAACTGAATGGCTACTGTTCGAATTCTGTTCAAAAGGAGTGCTGACTCCTTTTAAGTCAAGATAAGCCTCTGCAGGTTTTGTGTGTGTAGCTTTTGTCCACGCAGTGGCACCATTGCTTAATACGGTGGCATTGTGAAGCTGTCAGAGTTGTGTGGACCAGCAGCTTGCAGAAGAATTTGCATGAAAATGCATGGTCAGTTAAGGAGATGAGACTTACCACTACTCTGAATGTTTTATTAACCTGAATAGTGCACAGATTTGAGAAAATGTAGCTGGAGTGGATTTCCATCTGCCAGGAGGTGATAAAACACACGATGTACAAGTTATGAGTCATTTTTAATTTCTTTGTATTTGCTTCCAACAAAGCAGATTTTATGGTGATAATTTACCATCATTATATGAAGTATTTAAATCTAAGGCTCTAAATATCTGAACTTTTTTGTTTTTGTTTCTTTTTATCGACCGACTGGCCCTGGTATGCTTGAGGCACAAAAATGTTAATCAAGTTTTAGGTTGAACTAGTGTTGTGTTCACGCTTTTACACAGTGCTGTGCACATCCAATTGTCCCTAAAATCCACAAATTAGTTGTATTACTTTTGGTGGCAACAATTACCACTAAGCTTTGCAAGACTTTTTGAGCATGAACAGCCTATTTAAGCTACAATCTCACCATCTCAATCCAATTCAAGTTTGAACTTTGACGAGGCCACTCCAAAACTTCTGTGTTATTTTTCATCAATTAAAAGGTGGAGTTGCTGGTTTGCTTTTAAATGTAGCAGCAAAATCTATCTTTTGGATATGCAAAAGAAGAGGCTCTAATTCTTAATTTGCTTTTAAAAGTAAAACAAGTCAAACCGAATTTTAACGTTCCAACTGGTAAAGTCTAATTTGAAAATATAATGTGGAACTTGGCAATAGGGTTCCCTAAGGTTCTGTTTTTTTGGTCATATTATCCAATATCTATATGCCCACTTTTGTTTACTACAGCAGCATCACACCGTCCGCATAGGCTACTAAGAGATTGCATTCCTCTGATGTGTCTCTAATAATTTAGAACGTTTTTTGTTTTTTTTTCCAGATTAAAGAATTTATTTTTAGTTATAAGCACAGATTCAGTCAGTGTTTATGTGGGTATGCTGCAGGAAACAAATTATTATATTTGATAGTCATCATAGAAGAGTGGATAAAAAGCTCTCTTCTGTTACAGCTCTTCATGACACTTAAGTCAAAGAGTTCTTCCCACTCTGTTGAAGCTAAATATACCGAAAGAACACTTGACATTGTTACAAACTTTACAGTCGGAACAATATTTGGTGTCAGTTGAAGTTGTGCTCTAAAGCTTAGAATAGACAACTCTTTCATGTTGACTGAACGATTACTGTGACCCAGGCTGCTGGCAAAGGACAAGGCCCAATTTGTTGGCTGTTCATCATCTAATGAGCCAAATCCCATCCTATTACACGCCCGCCACATTTGATCACTTTCATTATGAGGGATATGTGCATGATGGGTATTAATAAAGATCACTGTCACTTGGGGATTATGTTGTGATTTACATTGTGACTCATTTAGATCTTTGCAACAATAAATCCTATAGTTACACTGATTCATCATTTAATGACAACACAGTTCCTATATTTTTGCTGCTGTTTTCAGGAATAACAACTTTTATCTGATGTTTCTGCAAAAGCTGCAAATCCTTTCAATCGGGGAAGTTGAAAAATCATGCCTACAAGACATTTCTGTATAGTCTTTGTTGGATAGAGATTGTCCTGCATACAACGTTTGTTATTTAGAGACCTTGACTAATACGCTCCGTGAATTTGTCTTTCCCCAGCGCAGACCATGTGACTTTCACGCTGCAAATTTATGAGTAACATTTGTGGATCCCCATAGAACCAAGGTGCCTGTTAATGTCACAATTATACTGCCATGACCAATACTGGTGGCTGTGCCACGTAGATTACAAATGAGGATGGCAGAGGACAATAAAGGTGAGGACGTATGGGTGAAATGTGTAATACATCTTGAATATCTTCCCCTCTTGTTCAGAGCAATCACAAACTTGAAAGCCCACTTTATTCCAATCTTTTATTACAAATCAACACAAAGGATCATGGGAACTAGGATAAATAGTTAATTTTCTAACTATTTGACAAGTGTGGTATGTATTTGTATTCAGCTATCTTTTTGATACACCACTGCCTTTAGAAGTCACTTAGTAAATAGAGTCAACCTGTGGATCTCACAAAGAGGGCCACGATAACTCCAGAGGAAACTAAAAATACACAAGTCAAATGTGGAAATCTGTTTAAAGGAAAACTACAAGCAATGCCCCTCAAGCTTCATGTCCTGTATGAAAAATCAGTGAGAAGAAAACAATTGTTCAAAGAATGTCAAAAGAAATTCAATTTAGAGAATGGCACAAGTCATGCTGGGGAAGCAGAAAACATGAACAAATGTGCTCTAGTAAGATAAGACCAAATTATATATGTTTAATCTGCATACAAAACTGCATGTTGCTCTGATCAAACCAATAATCACAGTAAAACGTGTTGGTGGCAAAATTATGCTGAGGACATTCATTTTTTCTGACAGGGACAGAGAAACCAGTAAAAATTGGTGGGAAGATGGACAGAGCTTTAAGTAGGAAGAAAACTAATGAGAGACTTTAGACCACAGCAGAGAGTCATCTTCCTTAAAAATACAACCAAAACTGGCTTAGATCAAAGTATATTATGTGTTAAAAAGAGACAATCAAAGTTTTGATCAAAATCCAATTTAGAGTTTCTAAAAATACCAAATTGGGGATCAAAACCTGGCTGGGCTTAAGCAAGACTGAAAAAAATGAATGGGCAATGTTACAAAACTTAAAATGGAAGTCCAGGATTCACAAGGTGTAATACAAAATTTACAAAGTAAAGCTATTGAATTTACCCTGGTCACTTTTTGAATGGACTGCATTGTCCAAATTCAGATTCACAAAAGTTAACAAAACGGAAAGCATTAAACATCAAGGTCTCCAAGACATAAACAAAACACAAAAACATGTTAGGATTGGGTTTTCTGTGTTGATTTGAGATTTTTTGTGTTTATTTTGGGGTTTCTGTGTCTTGAGTCTCTGTGTTGTCCTGTCTACCCCTTGATTGTTCCCAGGTGTCTCTCGTTCCATGATTACCCTTTGTTTATTTAATGCCACCTGTGTCTCTGTCGGGTCCTCGTCTCGTTTGGGTGCTTGTTTGCTGTCTAGTCTGTCGTTTTGTTTCAGTTGTCTCCAGTTGCTACCAGCTGTGAGCTTAGTTTAGTCAGTTCATCTGTGCTGCATGGGTTTCTGGACTTTTGAATTATTTCTTCATTAAACAACCATCATTCTCTACAACCTGGGTCCTCTGCGTCTGCCTCTTCACCACATTTCATGACAGACTATTCCCTTATGACTGAAAATGACAGTCCTTAAGTAATTAAAAATGAAAGTACTATGCATTAGTTATCTGGCTAGCCACAAAACAGGAAAGGACTAAGTACAAGAAAATGGTAGAGAATCCCTACCATAGGTTCCATCAATAACAAGATATCTTGAATTAAAACGGTTTACCAAACAGAAAAAAAAAAAATCATTACACAGGATTAAGTTTAACAGTCAAGCAATTCACGTATCCCCAAGAGGAATTTGTTTGGCACTGAAGGCTTTATAGAGTCAACTGATGAAGAGAAAGTGATTTTAGCTGTGCATCAAGGTGTAACAAGTTTGCAAACAAAGCAGAAAAAAGAAGCTCTCTTTGAATAAGAGAGCCCCTGGAGGTCAGTGGATGTAAGCAGCAAAATGTTCAGTGTAGATATGGAAAGCCGATAGTGCCATAGCCCAAAGGACTTGCAACTCTAATTACAATGAAAGGTAGTGCTCTAAGTTATTGACCCAAAGGGCTGAATCCATTTATGCATGTAACAATTTTTTAGGTTTATTGTAAGCAAAATAAAATAAAAACTTGTAATATTCATAGTAATTCAATAGTTTTTGTTCTATAATATTTGATTGAAATGGAGCAAACATTCAAGGGATCTAAAGATTTTTGCAAGGCACTCTGTCTCATATCTCATATCTAAGCCTTTCTTGTTCCTTTAACGGTGACTTAAATCAGAAATCAGGAATACTTTGTTTATCCCTGGGGGAGAAGTTTTGTCACAGCTCCATCGGCTAAAGATTCAAAGTAAATAGAAGAGTAAAAGTAGAATATTTGCTAAAAATAGTTTGATAAAGTATTAAACAAAAACTTTCCGAAAGAAACTTTTACAACTGCCTCTGCCCACAGCAAATGTAGTGACAAGACACAAGAAATTGTACTGGGGAATGGAGAAAATTTAACAGACTGAAAAACATATCCCAAAAGAGAATATAAATATATCTAAGCAGCACTAGGAGATAAGAAATATTTTTTTTTGCACTCCTAGACACTCAAACTATAATAAAAATAATTTAAGGGCCAAAAAAAGTGAATTTACCATATGTCTGTTAGGGCTTTAGATTGTTTTGTAGTTTGATTTGATTATAATTTTGTGAGGATTTTGATGCAGAAGGGACTGGTGTATTTTAAAAAAATACATGTAGTCTTGGGAACCAATGGGTCGTCCTAATGGGCAATGATTGGGTGCACCATCAGTAGATCAAAGTAGGTCTTGGAATCATAAAATAAATTACGCCATTTATACCTGGAAGGGTCCATGATTTCTGCAAAGTATTTGAAGGAGATTGTAGCAAGAGGTTCAAAATGTGACTTGTTTCAAGTCATACAGTTTAAAGGGAATGCTTCCAAACACCAAGGAAACATAAGTAAACATCAGACTGTATATGAAGAATGTTTAAAATGTGTAAAATATTCCTCTTGCATTTTTCTACATCTTAGTTGATGGAAATCTTTCTTGTAATCTTAATTTAACCCCAAGTTAGCATTATACATGAAGAATTTTATTTTATTTTTTAAGTATTTATGTGCTATTTGGTATCAGCTGCGGTTATGAGCTTATTATCTGCAAACTGATCAAAAACAATTTAGACCCATCATTGTAAAGCATACAATTTTAACCCTGCAGGACCAATATATTTTTTCCAGCATCTTTCTATGATTCTCAGGGAACTTGTTTTTATGACCGTCCTCTGTTTCTCTGTGTACAGAGAAATTTTATGTTAGCAATTAAATTTAGGGGGACATTTGTGCCACAGCAGGTTTTTAGTCACATGCCTTCTGGAATAATAGCTGTTTAGAAGTCTCTGGGGGATGGTAGATTGTCATCTCTGTTATGCATGTGTATTTTCTGTATTTTTGTTATTTCATTACTTTTCCTCACTTTTATTCACCTATTTTTTAGCCTGATTCTGTAACTTTTAATAATTGCCTCTTTTGTGACATAATTTGTTTGTGTCGTCTTTTTGTTTCATTTTGCCGTTGTGTGTTGTTTCTCATTGTTTCGCACTTCAAGGACACTGACTGCTGAATCCACAGAATAGTGAATCGCTGTTCAATATTGTTCATTAGGAAACTTATTGACCTCATATGGCCAGCCTGCGGCAATACATTCTGAATTTTGATGTTGGAAATTTTACAGGGATCACAGTTTTCCTCCTTTAAATCTCCCACATTTCTATCCTCAACAACTGTCATATAAAATAAATCCTCACATATGAAACCTCTTTGGTCTGCAAGAGCCTGTCAAAATAATCAGTTCAGGCTACAAAAAAGACCAATAACTGTGGCAGACTGCTGCAGAGCTTCAAATCAAGTTTAAACCAACACATATTCTTTCTGATCTTAGCACATAGACACTGTTCAAAAAATGCCCTGTCGGTTAAATCATTGGGGCTGCTGGTGAGGGTCAAAGGTGTACAGAAAAATGATTCACTTTTTTTTTTTTCACCTTTAGAGCCTCATGAAACACTTTTTAGATATTGTGGTAGAACTCTGTTATATCTTGGACAAAAATGATAGGCCAGTACCATAGTTCACTTTAGATAGCGTTTATTATTCTCATCTTCAGGTGAAAACAAAAGCTGAAGAAGCTGTGCAGCATATTAACAATGGGCGTCCAGGTAAAATAAAAAGGCAAAAAATTTTTAAAAATTTAAAAATATAGCAGTACCTTCATTGCAACTCAGAAGTCCATCACCTGTTGTATTTCTAAACTCAGACTGACTCCCGGTGATGCAGAGCCCTCTTTTATAGTTAACAGGCACTCCTTTAAGAAGACATACACAAACAAAACTACTGACTTCTAACTCAAGTAAGCCTATATCAAAGTAAACCAGATAAATAAAATAATCCTAATACTGAAAAAAAGAAAAAAAAAAACGTGACCAAAATGCAAAATTTAATTTAATAGAAACAATTCAATTAATAGAAAGTCTCGATGACGTCATTACATCATCACGTGAGTTCCTGCTGTAATCCGGTTTTGTGCGAAATTCTGTTCCCAGATTTTCACAGGGGAACAGAATTTCGCACAAGAGCGGAAAAATCTGTGACAATGGAAATTACAGGCTAGGATGGACATGATTAGTCAGGCAGGAACACCACGTGTCCACCCACGATGAACCGGGCCAGTTTGTGCTGAAACCAAAAAGTAAGTTATGTCGGATGTACGTTTGTGCTTGCATTGCATGTCTGCACAGACTTTATTCTCAGCTCATGACGGCTCCTCCATCCCAGTGTGCAACAGCTTTTTGTTGGTTAATTGTAGCCTGGAAGAAAGCATTTGAGTGTGACTGCAAATCAACTGTGACTTATTTATATCACCCATGTAGCTGAGTTAAGTGACACTCTCACTATTCAGTATATGAACATTCAATGCATACCCCAGGAAATGCGTTGCTTGCAATAATACACACTTGACCCTTTTTGGTGCGCCTCATTTTTAAGTGTGTAGATGACTTGGTTCAAACAAAACAAATAAACACCAAGCTTATAAAGTGACAGAGAAAAATCGTTTTATTAAAATGTAGAAAAACAAAATGTAGAACTCACACCCAATTACAATCAGATCTATCTCACCAGTCACTTCAAGTTCATAATAAACAGCAGTTACAGGACTACAGGACAGAAGTTACAAGTCCTGTAACTGTCGTTTATGTTTGCCGTTTTGTTTATTTATTCAAACATGTGCATTTAGGACTGATCTTTTTTTTTTTTTTTTTAACAATGACTATTAGTTACTCCAGAAACCTCCTGGTTGTCTTATTGGAGAGCTGTTTCCTTCAGTCTCTGTCTGCCTTCCAAGTCTGCCACTCCTGACTCCCATGGTTTTCCATCTTTTGAAACAAACACAATATTAAAGCAGCAAACTCTGCTCACCTGCTTGGGTCCCTGGGTTCTGTGATGTGTTGTTAAGCCCTGCTGATTCACGTAAAGCCTGCCTGTAAGGCAATAAGATTGTCAAGAAGCAGTTTACTGTTTTATTTAGAAAGTGTATTCTTGTTTTTGTTGTTTTTTTTTTATTACCATCTCAGCGTATGTACAGCATTATTTGTGCACACATTTACTGCGGCTGAGTAAAGGATTTTTATTTCCCGTCCTTTTTTTTTTTTATTGTGTCTAATTACATTAGGCCAAGGGTGTCAAACGTAATTTTATTTTGATCCACATCAAGTTTACAAATGTCTTCAAAAGGTTGCAGCAGAACATAACTTCTAATTTACAAACTGGTTAATTATTAAGAAGTGACTACATTTTATGAGTTCTTAAAATTAAATATTAAAATATTGGTGTTATAATTTGTCAGTATACAGATAAAAACTGCTTTGCTTTGATTTATAAAATAAAATATACTTCTAGTATGTGTCCCGATAGGGCCACAAAGTGTGCCAGGCTTAGCCCCTGGGCCTTGGTTTGATAAATGTGCATTAAAACAAGACAAGGACTGTTTTGTCTTACTATTTGACATCAAACACAAACCAGATATGGAAAACCATTTCTTTTTTTAAAATAAAATATACATGTCTGGTTGTTCTGATGCAAGACTATATAATACTAGCTATATATTTTATATTCTTGGTATACATTGTGGTTTGCTTGGTGATGCAGTGTCATGTTGGTTGTATGTGAATCAATAGTGAAGGCCACAATAACAGAGTAAAACAGATTTAAACAGTTTACTGACAAGATAATGTGTGAATTGTTTGTCCGGATTCAGAAAGGCTAGGTCTACACTGGGGAGGAAAGGTAAGTAGTCATTGAGATACTATATGATGAGATGGTACAAAATGTGACAATACTGTTTGTGAGATGGCAGAGTTTCCAGGAAAGAAGCAAGTTCATTCACGAAGGTTGACATCACCAGTAGGTAGTGTGTGATGTATGTTGGTTATAGTTTCTCTGTTCCTGTATGCTTGTTGAGGAGAAGTCCAGACAGCTTGAATCACAGGAGCGGTGAGGAAATTCATAAAGAAGATCTTGAGATGAGTTTGCCAATGAACTCAAAGAACATTGAGTTCATTGTTTCCGGATTCCGGGAATGGAATATGAACAGGAACAGATTTCCCCAAAAGTAAGATAACAAAGATGCGCAGGCAACAGAGAATGCCAAGCAATAAACTAGTGGAGGCTTGATTACTACTCGTGCAGTAAGAACAATCTGGCATGTGTCTCAAGGGAATTTACTCCTCCTGAATAAGCTTATTTAGCTTCAGTTGTAAAGACACACCTGCTGGTCGCACCCTGCAATCAGAGAAGGAAGCTGCATACAAAACACTTACCAACCTGCAAACAGTGCTGTATGCCATTCAGAAATTGGCAGAATTTCTAAATTATAAAAATAACATCATCTATATCAAAAGAACACTTTTGCATGAAATGCTAGTAAAAACAAAACAGCCTTTAAGTACAAGTGCATAGCAACATCTTGAAAACACATTGGTCCATCATCTGTAGGACTGTGCAAAGAGGTTGTCATGCCTAACTTGAAAAGTTCAGCAAAGGCATTAACAAAGTGATGGAAAAGAGCAGTGAAAAATGTGTGAAATATCAGATCTGAGGTATTTACATGCCCAAACAAATGCAAGCGTATAATATAAACTGTTGTGACTCGCCATAGTAGACCCACATGAGTCTAAACGTGTAATTAGGCAAAGACTTCTCATATTTCAGACATGGAAGGCCAAAAGTACAAGCAGAATGGATAAAATAATCTCCATCTTGATCAACCTTTCCTCTAATTAGCAAGTGTCTTTCAATCTTCTCATCTCAGGAGATTTCCTGAGATTCTTGGTTAAAGGGCATTGAGCCTGTTCTGTCTTCTTCCGGTTTCTGTTCTTTGTAGCGAGTAACTTCCTGCTGGTTTGACCTTCAACATGTCAGATTTCAGCATCTTTAAAGCCAACAAGGCTCTTGCTCACATCAACCTCTGTTTCTGAATTTATATTTGAAGTCCTGTCAGGTCAAAGTCACTTTTCAGCTTTCAGCCCACAGCTTTCATTATCCTTCGGATGGAGAACACAAACTCTTTCATTTAATTACCCCTGCTTTGCACTCCTTACGATGCTAAACTTCTTTGGACCAGAAAACAAAATTAAGACAAATTGAATGTTTGTCATGCATGAGAGAAAACAGCAGCTTCACAGATGACAAACAAGCAGGAGGTTTGGTGAGGCCGAGAAAGAGGACGAGGTGTGCTTTGCGGTATAGCTCAGCTCCTCTGATCTCAGCAGTGATTTAGTGTACTTTTATGCAGGACACATCGCACGAGGATAGTGTGAATGTGATTTTTATTGAGGGTAGATATAGAGCCGTGATCTTTCCCCGATGCCCTGACAGCAAAGCTTTCCTTTTTACAAACTAACATTTAACACATGTCTGCCTGCAGCGGCTTGTCTCTCTGTTACTCTTTCTTTCTGTCCTGTGTGATTTACTTTCATATCCAGCTACCCCTCATTCTTTCATCTCTGAATCCAATACTGTCAGAGTCATAAATTCCCAATGGCAGAATGCATGGTGGTTTAGTGACATTGTTAGTGCTTTAAATGTAGAACTGCTTAGTTCTAAGGGAGAATGCCAGCGGTTTCTTTTCAAAACTTATTTTTGAAATGTCCTTTTAAAAATCCCAGCTTTTATTGTCCAGGAAGTATAGAAAATATAGCTGTAGCTTTTTCTCTACATGAACTCTGTTTGGTGGAAAAACTAACACTGCACAGAGCCCGCAACACACCATACAAGGTGGTGGCAGCATCTTGCTGTGGGGATGTTTGTGTTCGACGAGAATGGTAGCACTGATTTGTTGTTGGTGTAATATGTGGAAGTGAAAAGGTTTGAGGCTTGATTTCTTTTACAAGGCATTGTATGAAAGTCAAATATAATGTGTCATTTGTATTTGGAGTTTTCTTGCAAAGGTTCATAACATATTAAAAGACCTGTCACTACAAGTGGGTATTTTTCTCTCTTTCCCACCTTGGTTTCTGCATCTTGTAGCAAGGGTTACTTATATCGTCAGATGTGGCAAAAAAAAAAAAATGCATTTTTTTAAAACTATGCTTGAATGTGGATTTCAATAATTCATGAACAGGGCACATTCATGCTCTTTTTGACAGATGGAAAGCACACAGAAAAGTCTTAATGAATGTAACACAGACTCTTTGCCAAGGTCAAAGTCTTTATTGAATTTGAGGGGAGTCCCTCAGACACCTGTCATTTCAGGTAGGAAGAGAGATGGAGAGGGCAAAGAGAGGGAGATGGGAAGAGAAAGGAGTGCAGCGAAGCAAAGAGAATGTAGTCTGTTTGGTTCCCTCAGCACCTTTAGCTGTCAGCAAATAGTTCAAGCAGGAATTGCTCCTGCCTGTCTCAACCAAAAAGGACAAGACAGCAATGTGATGACAGAAAGTAATGACACAGTGCCACCGTAGCAGTATTAGGAACCAGCTCCAGGGAGCAGGAGTTTCTCTAACAAAACTCCCAGGCTCAGCTGTGAGGAATCTGTGAAGCATTCACTCTCAAAGCTGCATGCTGGTTATTAAAAAGACAAAGGTTTTTTTCATAACACCCCGGTCAATGCTTCAATTTGTGCATGTGCAATGACGCTACATGCATTCATGTCCTCCTGTTTCAAATACCATTCAAAATCTTTCGACTGACTAAAAAATGCCTTGTCATTTATTCTGAGCATTTTTTACAACTGAGGAACAACCGTGGAGCTTTTACCTGATGACTTCAAACAAATTTTTTTCTGAAATATAATTTTTTAAGATCTCTTCTTAAAGCGTCTATTCCAAACTGTCACTTTTCTTGGAAACCTGCTGTGTTACATCCTACACTTTTACATACACCAAAAATAACTTAAGCCATAATTAAATGTTTAACAGAAAACTGTGCTTGTCAGTTTTAACACTTTAGGTATCAATGTGTCAATTTATTTATTAGGCATACAACTCACATCCTGTTGTTTTGGAAAAACAACTGCAGCTTCAACATAAATTTTTAATGTATGAACTATGATAAAACGATAGAAAAATCTCTGTGAAAAGGAAGAAATGTTTTGGCCATGTTTAAACTAATTCAGTTTTTCAGACATTTATTTCCAATATTGCACTTTAAAGGGTTAAAAAAAGACATCAGGATAAAGGTAAGAAAAAGGTAACAAAAAAGTATATTTTTCTGAGGTCCTGATGTTTTTCAAACCATGCTCTATGAAACATTTAAAAAAAATATTTATTTTATTTTTATCACATTGGTTCTTAATTTGAGGGTTGAATAAAAAGCGTTTATTTATACACTCTCTGTGAATGATGTTTCTTCTTTTAAAAGAAAATATATATCAATACCTGACTTAATAATCCTTTCCTCTTACTCTGTCACCCTATGCAATGTCAAAAGACCTCTTTAACATACCTTAATACTGTCTTCAATATTTAATAGCTCCCAATGAATTTCTTTTGTAAAGCTTAGGGAAGAGGAAAAAGCTTGTGTCCCTTAGAGAGAACAGAGATGTTCCCATGATGAATGGAGGCTGGCAGCTGCATGAATGAGAGAAACAGAAAATTCTAAGTGCTACCTGTTCTATTCAACAACAGAAAGAGTTAGTGGAGATTTGTTTTTCGCATCGTAAGTGTTATTATGTTTACGTCCATCTTTTCTAATCTGCCTCATCCACATGGGTTCACTTAGCTATTTTTGTGTATTTTTCGGTAACCTTTGACTCATAATCACTAATCAAGTTGGTGTTAATGAATGAACTTGACACAATTTGGGTGTCAATGAATGAATTCAATTCTGATTTAAGTGTTATTTAGTTCTGCTAAAGTACAATCAAACAATCTCTAAATCTACATATCCCACCTACAAATACATAGTTCATTGTGAGTAATAGTGATGGATTGCCAACATTTCCAGGGCTTGTTTTGAAAACTCACAATTCATTGTGTATTCCACCCCCTTCATCTGAATAATTCAACTTCAATGCCAGTTCTTTTCTTAGTACTTTACGAGTGTTTGTATGGCTGCAGAAGAAGCCTCATCTATGCACAAAAACTTCTGGGTACCCAGGAATCTCTAGAATTAGGTAATAATTTGCTGGGAACTGAAAAATATGAAACAATGAAATTGCAGGCTTGAATTTACACACTCATGGTTACACACACACACACACACACACGCACACACACACCTCACCTTATATGGACTGGAATTAATCGTGTTTCAAGACAAAGAGGCCTAGATTAAATCTTGTTGGGAAGCAATTGAGTCTTCAAGGAAACATCAAAGGTTTGCAGATGTCCCCCTGGGCCTTTTCACCAGCTTCGATTGAAAGCACTGGTGGGAATGTGCTTACAGCCTCCTATTCTGCGTGTGTGTGTGTGTGTGTGTTTTTTTTCTTTTTTTCTTGTATCTAACCATGCCTCATAGCTCAGATCTGCTAATCTCTCAAGCCTTAAAAATTGTTCCTCAAATAGGTGTAGAGACAGGAAGAAATGTGAGATTGAGAAAACTGCAGAAGGTGCTACAGTCAAGGTTGTATAACTGTTTGTGGTGGTTTATATTAAAACTGCAAAGTTGGTCCTCGAGGGCCGGCCTCCTGCATGTTTTAGTTCTCTCCCTGGTTTAACGCACCTGAATCAAATGATGGCTCACTAGAAGGCCAAAGAAGAACATTGACATCCTGAGAAGGTTGTTGATGCCACCAGGGAGAGAACTAAAACATGCAGGATGCATATTTTAGGCCCTCAAGGACCGACTTTGTGAACCTCTCAGAACAAGATTTTTACTTTGGGGAAAGGAACAACACAAAGTAGTGTAAAGGTGAAGCAGAAGGAAAATAATATAGGGTTTTCACTTTTATGTTGCAAATAAGATCTAAAAAGTGTGACATACCTATCTAGTCCTCAAATTGTTTCCCCCTAAATAAAATTTTATGCATGTGTCTGCCTTTAGAAATCACCTGTTTAATAAATAGAATCCTGCTACACACCAGACTTTTATCCATAAAATATTTTAGAAAACATGCATTATTTTACTTTAGCTTTACTAACTGTTGTCTAATTAAAAAAAATCCAATGAAGTGTATTGAATTATATGATTATAATGTGACAAAATGTGAAAAAGTGCAGAGGGTATGAACACTTTGCAAAGCACAAAACATTGCGCTTTGCATGCAATGAGCCATATAGAAAGAAAATATAACAGACTTTTTGTGTACTGCTAATTTGATATCCAGGCTTCATTAACATTTGCATTGTTGCAAGGCTGTATTTGCAATAGCAGCATCAAGAGAATTTCTTACTGTGAAGTTATTAATAATTCACAACAATATACCCTGAGCTTCATCTACCACCACTATTGATT
This sequence comes from Gambusia affinis, assembly GCF_019740435.1. NCBI lineage: Eukaryota > Metazoa > Chordata > Actinopteri > Cyprinodontiformes > Poeciliidae > Gambusia > Gambusia affinis. Next base: position 8,878,353 of record NC_057888.1, read on the forward strand.
TGATCACTCAGGCATAGCAATTACTATTGGCCGAATAATTAAACTGAAGATATTATCTAAACTGCTGAGGAAGATAATTATGGCTTTATCTGTAGAGAACTGAGACATTCTGAGATTTCTTTACTTACGACCTTATCAGTTTCAAACAGACTCTCTAAATGTGATTTAAGTATTAAACTATTATTACTTAACAATGATTTAAAGGTAACCTTGCACTTTCTGTCATTTTTTATACATTTTCAAACCTTTTTCTGGTTTGAATTATTGATAAATGGCTGGCTGTTGCATGCTGAGCTTAAGGCCGAGGAAAAACCTGCACTGGATTTAGCTGCTAAGGAGACTTCCCCTGTGTCATGTAAAAGCAGCCACATTTTGGACACTTGTGTTTTCAGCTTCAATTATTCATTTTTAGTTCCTCTTTTACTATAAAACAGATTTATTAATGAGCTTCATTCGTAGGAGGATTTTGGAAATCTTACGCTTTTGTTATTTACAGGGCAACACATAATCATGTGCAGGCTTATGTACCAATAAGACCCTTAACCCTTCAAAGCCTGATACAGTAAACACTAATCAGAGAATTCTGGGGGTTTTTTTGCATTTTTTTAAGTTAACTGTTTATTGGATTATTTTAATAGAACAAATACAAGTTGTTGTTTTTTTTATCTTCAGAAGGACTCGTTGTGTATCATCGTTGATACTTTAGGAATTTATGGTTATTCTCTCAACCAAGAGGATATGAATTGTAATCTTTAAAAGTCAAATACAGAAATCATCTTAACCATCTGTTGCTTGCATTGACAAAGGTATAAGGGACTAACTTATTGATATTGCTCTTGCTATTTTGATTCATGCTTCTTAAAAGGTTTGTGTTGACGTCTTGGCCTCAGAGATTCCATCAGGACATAAAACTATAAAAAAGCATTTCTTCCCCTTTTTTGTATTTTTGCTCTTTGTATCACTTAAGTTTCAGGCCACCAGACAAATTTTTTGAACCAGACAAAGACGATGCTACGGAATAGGATTAGGGCCACCGAAAAAAAAAAAAAAAAAGAATCTGAGAATAAAGTCAGAATTCTGAAAATAAAGTCAGAATTTTTAAAATAAAGTCAGAATTCTGACTTTCTGACTTTAGTCTCTGAAGTCAAAATTCTGAGAATAAAGTCAGAAAGTCAGAATTCTGAGAATAAAGTCAGAAAGTCAGAATTCTGACTTTAATATTTTTTTTTCTGTGGCCCTAATCCTCTTCCGTACGATGCAAACTAGTATTTAAAAAAAAAAAAAGAAAAAAAAAAAGTAATTTAATTATTTAGGAAAAAGATCTACCAAAAATGTGAAGATGCACTTAATAAGTTCAGAATTCATACTTACTGACCATATTTTTTGGTTTAATTTTACCTGCCACAGACTGGCCTGATTGACCGACCAGTAGAATTACTATAAAAAGCACTTGTCTGACAACATAAAATAGGCCGAAAGATTTCCAGAAATCACCACATTCTGCCCAGCTCGGAAAAAATCAAATGCTAGAAGAAAGAGGTCACAGCTAATCACTTATTCACTCACCAATACACCAGGTGGAAGTTACCTATTGAGCATCATCAGGCTCATTAGAGTCATGATCAAGAAAAGAGAGCGATGGGATCTAATCCTGATCTACAGTCATTGATGTTTGGAAAGGGTTAGAAATTGTTCAAAGTCTTTGGGATTCCAGTTACTCACTAATGGAGAAAACATGAAACAGGGATGAACTTTTCTCAGACAAACCAGCCTACCACAATTATTCCAAAAGTGCACTTGCGAAACACCCACAAAGTCATAAAAGAACCAGATCGGAGGTTCTATAGTGGTTTAATCAAAGTTTGCTGGATGCAAACAGAATTGAAGACAAAACAAAAATTATGAAAAATCCTCTCAGTAAAGCTGTAGTTATTTACTGCAGTCATCTATGGATAAGCGTTTTGTTTCCAAACTCAAAATGACTTCTCACACTGGGATAAAGCAGGATTAAATCATCACACTAACAATTAACCTCAAAGGGAGTGAAATGGGATCGAACTTGATGGCTGATATTAACACAGTATGATATCAGCTGTGAATTATACAAATTTCTTTCAGCTCAGTTAATTCATAACGCTCCACTAGCAACACAAGTAATCAATGTAATCTGCATACAAAGCAAGTACTGAATCTCATTATCACTCCAGCTGATTTTCTCTCTCTCTCTCTCTTTCTCGTGATACAGCTAACTGGTCGGTTAGCTGTATCACGGGGAAATATTGATTCCATCGACATTTCCAGGGAACACTATTATTGACCGACTGCCACCAATAAATTGTGGAACGCTAGCTGATGAAAAAGCTTCGAGCTATGGTGATGAGATCCAATAATGACCGAGTGCAAATGTTTTCTTATGCAGTGTCATGCCCAAGCCCCTGTCATAGCTTGTGTTCAACATGCATACTGTCATTGATTTCTGATCATTCAAAGGCCACACTAGCAGAGCCAAGTAGCCTCCAGCAAGTTCAGGATTTTATTGCAGCTGCTGCAGCTGCTGTTGCCAGGGTTATGGTATCAAAGTATGCAACCTTGTTATGAGATCCAGGCTGCCTGGGAGGCAAAAAGGCAGCGTCTTGGTTGCTTTGTTGGTTTTTGTCTTTCCCAGCAGGATAGCCTCCAGTCATTCCACAGCATCAGAAACACTGAGAGGAGGAATAAGATGGTGTGGTGTGCCGTTTTTACACAACTTCTTCTAATCAAATGGCATAAGGGGGTTTTATATAAGAAATGTACAATATCGCTTGTACACATAAAACATCTTTAGAGTAAAACATCTACCAAAACTACTGGGCATTTAATGAAGTTCATTAAACAGTGAAATTTCTATATGTATTGACAGATAAATGACCAAAACAATCTAGTCACAATAGCTGTGATAAAAAGATTTTGAGCTTATATCATAATAATCTTCTCCAGGATGGATTTACTTATTTATCATGGGACTGCCAGTGCAGACTTTTGCATTATTTAGCCCTCCTCTGTTGGTTTTATAAAGCGATTAAAACCTTGTTGACCTTTCAGATTACTGTTTAAGTAATCTTAAAAAAGCCCTGTAACATTACAGATTATTGTAAACAATGAAAATATAGATTTATTTACTCGAATTGAGTTTTGTTCTTGCAGGATTTACAAGATCCCTGGACTATTTCAGTATTGAAAGGACATGAATGCATACAGCACAGTACTGGACAAATTGAGTTGTTGACCATGGAGTTCAGAGAATCATCCAAGCATTTAATGCACCTCACAAATAGGAATTTTGAGCTACAACATAGCTTCTTTGGATCCTCTCCATATCCCTGCACTAAACAAATAAAAGAATAAAGCAAACATATATATATATATATAGCTAGTCTTCGCCATTATCATTAGTTCACCTGATCGTAGACAGAAAAACATAAAACCACTCAACATATCCCACTGTTCTTTTGCTATTAATAGGCTTTTAAGGTGCAGAGCTGGAGCTGAAAGATATATAAGAATCTAGAACTCTTCTGTACTCCAGAATGAACATTTTGAGTGATATTTTACTATTATTTTGATTGCGTGGCACTGTGCGCAATGGAGGCTGGAGGATCCACACTAAACATACTCCACTCCGGCTTTTCGTTCTTTCCCTTCATGTGCAGCGCTGGTTCATACGTTCAGTGATGCCTCTGCAGCCCACAGACAGCGGTACAGGAAGATACTACGCTCTGCGGGACCTTACCGTGCAAGTAACGTGCCGTGATCAGTCCTGACTTCAGATCATTTTAAAGGAAACAAGGAGATTTGAGCGGAAATCACAGGATTACTCTTTCAGGGGCAGCCGGACGGACTCCGCTCAGACAAGGTAGGAAGCAAATGTTTGCATGTTGCTTCCCCACCAACACGCTTCATTCATTCTGCAGAGAGAATTTATTTGTCATCAAGTAAAGTGATCATGTACTTTATGAAATGTACACTTTTGGACTGGTGGGACTCGGACAGTAATGTCCTGTCGTGTTGTCTGATTTTTTGCACGGAGATGTACAACTTTGTCTTAATTCAGGTAATTTTAGAAATAAGGTTAACATGCCCGACAAACTTGGTAGACTGCTTTATTTTAATTGGCGCGTTGACAGCTGTCCCTACTATCGCCATCTGTGATAACAAGGCAGTTGTGGAATATCCAATCATCCCCATCCGTGCGCTTTGACGGCAGACCTGCGTCTGCTATTGCGTATTTGGCATTTAAATATGAGGACTAGCTGCAGAATTTCTGTTTTTCTGCAGCGATCGTACTTCTTCTATCTTTTCTCTTTACCAACCATTAACGCTGTTATCACTTGTGGGATGAGGTCGCAGCTTTATTCAGTGTCATCTCACCGCACATTAAGGGCTGTGGGATGTTAAATTGACCAAAGCCTCCAGTCATTCCACAGCATATCTTCATTTTTGAGGAACACTCCAGCCTTTTCACACTCATCCTTGGTAATGGGGACTACATGGGTCATTCATGTCATCCATGTCAAACTTGTTCAGCCCCTTTGGTACCCAGCTATCTTCAAAGATAGTTCAGTTTCTCTGAGTCTTTCCTAGTAGCACTTCTCCACACTGACTGTGTGATTACAGTCATTAAAACACTGCCTGAAGTAGCATTGCCAGTGCAATTCAGCCAGTATAAAAGAACAATGTTACATCTCCAAATTACTCTCCAGACTGAATCCAGCTGCGATTTGAATGGATCACTTGTCTGATCTAAACGCTTGGCTGGTTTGTCTTAGGTGATAAAGCTATTTGTCTGCCGGTTGAAGATGAAAATTATTCTATTAGGATATACCCAGTAATTAGGCAATTGTGTTTGAGCTGAGGCGAATGCAATAAACCTCTTATTTCTGGAGAGGTAGACTGAAATCCTAAGATCAGGGATAAGAGGTCAGTGAAATATGCTGAAGCCATAATTCATCAACTAATTAGAATGTAAAGCCTGAATAACAGGGAAAACACTTAACACTGCAGTTGAACTGAATTACTTTTTTTATTCTCTCTTTGTGTTATGGTTAGTTATACTTTTCTGCCAAAAGGCTTTAGGCGGACATTTTTCTGCTCTCTTATCTAAAGTATGCAGCAGTCAACAATCTGTTGATCTTCCACTGCTGCCTGTAGAACTTGTGAAAAGACCAAACATGCACACTTTCCTTATTATTCACAAGGCCACAGCAGTCTTCCTCACATGCCAGAGACTGTCTGCTTCTTCCTTGACTGTAGGGGTTTCATTGTACTGTGAAAACAGAAGTCTTGCATTTTTCGCCTGTCAAGTAATGTTAGTATCTGTGCTGAACTCTAGGAGCTCACGCATCATAGTCCATATTTTTCTCTTCAGTTTTGTTAATAAATTAAATTAATCTATCTCTTTGCAAATATGTTAAATTGGTACTTTTTTTTTGTCAGTGAGCCAAGAGTTTTTTCTGCTCCTGAGTTATTTATTCAACTTTACATATAATATCATCAAGTTCATCATCCCGTTTATTTGTTTTGCACATTTGCACAACAAAATTTAAAGTGCTTTAAATAATAATAACTGGCATGTGTGTGATTGATCTCTGCACTTTTAATAAAGCTTTTAAACAACATTGGTAATTTTCTTTAATTCACACTAGCTCAAAATTGTACATACGGGCCACTACAGTAATGTGAGCTTAACATCTGTGTGGGAAGACAATGCTCCAACATTAACACCTTGAAGCACATGTGACATTTTCAGCTACCTACATGAACAAGGAAGATGTTTATGGCCAGATGAGACAAAGATTGGGTCATTTCACCAACAGTTTGACAACAGTTTATTGGAGCCAAGGAGAGGTTTGAAAATCTAAACACTGTACAAACTGTCAGGCATGGTGGTAACAGCATTATCCTTTGGGCTGTTCTTCTCACAGTCATATGAAATAGTGAAGAGCAAATCCCCCTTCAACAGACTGTTGAAAGTCGAATGCTACTGAGTGTTTATTCTAATCTTTTTAAACTATCTTTTTATCTAATCCATTATATATATATATATATATATATATATATATATATATATATATATATATATATATATATATATATATATATATATATATATACATATATATATACATACAAGATACCTATGAACACTGCCTTAGTTAATCCCTTGCAGGTGATGCCAGTGGAATATTGGGAATGGTTTCAAGTGAAATAAGAGCTGTTTAATAATTCAACATCTCTACATCTTTTTCACACTTCATACATACCCCAGCATGTCTCGCTTGATTATGCGGATAATGCTGTCCAGATGAAATGCGTCATCACAGAATGGCCTTGTTGTTGTACTGTTTGAGATTGACTTTGAAGCATCAGAAAACTGAAATTAAAATGAACTTGTATATCTAGATATAATTGTAACAAATGGCCATTGTGTTTCAAGGACCAGAGGATAGAGGAGCATTGGCACAATGATTGCTTTCTAACACCCCAGGGGTTATCACACAAGAAGATTCTGCAAAGCGCAATGATGACAGACCTGTTACTCATAACTTGTGCCCCCCTGCAGGTTTAATTAAAGAAGGCCAAAAGTCTCGGCTGTGTCGTAATGACGCTTGTGCATGACAGCAATGATGAGTCAGGTGTTATTGTGTTCTCTGACGTGCTGTAAATCCTGCCGTGTGTTTTTTCTTTTGCCAAATTTTAATTATGCTGTTTAAAAACACTGTTGGAGAACCGGGCCCTGTCAAGTCCAACTATGTCTTGCTCTCCCTCTGTTACTTGCGTCGGAGAACCAGAGATGTTCCATTTCCAAGATTTCAATCACATGATTAACATACTTACACTTTTAGCTAATAAGGAGACTCTCTAAGTACTCCTGTACAAGTTCTGTAATTTTATACTTTCTAGAGCAGTGGTCCCCAACCACCGGGCCGAGGACCGGTACCGGTCCGTGGACCAATTGGTACCGGGCCGCGCAAGAAATAATTAAATATGTCCGTTCTCTGTATTGAGTCTGGAGGAGCTTTTATTTTGAAAATCCTAAACCGGATGCTGTCGGTTACGTCTTGCACGTCAACATGCAGCAGAATGAGTAAGATACAACTGCAAAAAGTGTGTTTGGAAAATGTATAATACTGCCCCTTTAATTACCATGACTTATTTTTCTGTTGGATATTATCATTGATGAGACAAATAAAAAAAACAAAAACATTTTGATCAATTTGGATCATGCACTGGTAAAGTGGTTTACTCCTAGAAATTTCTGTCGCTTTCCTGGATAGGCAGGGGTATGTTCAAGATTTCTGTGTGACATGACTTTTTAAAGTCACAACTAATTGAATGTCTCATGGAAAATAGGGCTGTTTAAAAGGATGCTAAATAAAAAAATATATATATATCATACTTGCTGATCTCTGAAGGTTGTTTGACAATATACCCCTTCCGGTCTCTCTTCCTCGCCGTTTGTAGCTTGTATGTTTAATCCGTTGTTCTTTCAAGGCTTTTTTCTACCTCCATTTTTTTTGTCAGCTTAAGCATAAAGGATATGACTTATTTTTTTTTACGTTTTACAAGAATCGTTTAAATAAGGGAAGCTTATTAGATTCCTAAGAATCTAATAAGCTCAAAATAATCTGGACATAAGTCATGAGTGTACTCTGCTTTAAGAAAAAAAAAACCAAACAAACAAACAACAACAACAACAAAAAAGGTTTGTTTTCTTTTTTCTTTGTTGCAAAAAATAGGACTTGCTTTGGTAGTATAAAAATGTATTCTAGACATTCTTTTTGTCAGGGGACACTGTTAATTCTGGTGGGAGAAGGAAAGGAAGACGTGTTTGTATGCCTTCCAGCAACTGGAGCATGCTCCAACTTTGAAAGGCCAGTGCCATTGTTGGGTAACATAATCCACCAGGGAGGCCTTAAGCTGGAGACTGGGGAGAGCAGCCTTTATCAATGTCCCCGTACGGATGCAGACGCCTTTCAGTGCTTGAGTCTGCTGTAGAATGCTAAGCAACTGTTACTTAACTTGTGTGATGAAGTATACACATTCTAACCTTGTTATAATTCTGAATTTAAATAATGCAATGTACCATGCCTGTATAAGGAATGGCAATGATGGTGGCAGATTTTGATTTAGTTTTTTCATGATGTCAAGGTGAGCAGATATATGGCCAAATGCAAATGGCTCCTCTGGGTTAAAGGCATCCCATAGATAATGGTGTGTTGATGATTTTAATGAAGTGTTGTGGAGTGTATGGTCATCTGCAGAATTGATACAGATAAGAATGTGTCTGTGAGAAGACTCTTTATAGTTACTGTGGCTCAAGATTGATTTTATATAGACTTCTGTATTGGATTCCCTGGAATCTAATAAGCTCGGTCATTGCTGCTCACAAGCAGAAAGCATACAGTAGATTTACAGCATTGACTGAGCATATTGTGCCCTTGTTACAGCTGCAGCAATTACCAATTGTCATTTGTGCCACTCTTGTTTTATCACATCAAATCACATGTGATTTTTGTAAAGACAAAAGTATTTCAAATGCCAAATTTGTACTCGCAAGAGTATTTAACTTTGTATGTACAATTCAGTTCCAAATCAAGTGTACAAATACAAAAGAAAAATTAACAAGCATTGAAATGAATTGTGAACAACACAAGGTCCTAAACAACCATTGTTGTGTTAGTTCATAGCAGGGTTAAATGAGCTGGGCATTTAACACGAAAAATACTTTATTTAGGGGGGAAAAAATATAAATATATATTTAGCGTTTGTAACTATAAGATACAATAGTTGGTGCTCATTTATAGAACATAATATTGCCATGTAGGGGTTATTGACCCAAATTACAATTCATTTTATATCACATTTTATGACATTTTGATTCTGAAGAAAACAATTTGTATTATATCGTTCAGAACATAGGATTGTCAAGTGACAAACTGAACTAAATAGAGATTTGGGCCAGTGGGACATGTGACTTTAGCTCAATTAGTGTGAGGATTTTCTTCAACTTTGAGGCCTACTATTTACAAATTGAAGAAGCCTGATTTTTTTTTTTTAAGTCCAATTATGTTCAAACAAGTGGTTAGCCAGGATTTTAAAATTATAGGAA